>NC_066550.1:9944394-10031894 GCF_024679095.1 Eriocheir sinensis | reverse complement strand
TTATAAATTTTGACCTTACCAGAATATAAGTGTGGAGGTCATTCCCTTTTTAACCCCTTGACTGTGGATTTCCTACCAGAAGACATCACCAAGCTACAGGAATGGAGCAAAAAGTGGCTGCTATAATTCACTGAAGAAAAATGTGAAGTCCTGCAGCTTGGGAGGGGAAATCCAGCACACCAATACCACATGGGAAACACTGTACTATCCACCACAGAGGCAGAGAAAGACCTGGGAGTGTATGTGACCAGGCTACCAGTGAAGGGATATCCAGCACACCAATACCACATGGGAAACACTCCACTATCCACCACAGAGGCAGAGAAAGACCTGGGAGTGTATGTTACCAGGCTACCAGTGAAGGGATATCCAGCACACCAATACCACATGGGAAACACTCCACTATCCACCACAGAGGCAGAGAAAGACCTGGGAGTGTATGTTACCAGGCTACCAGTGAAGGTGAAATCCGTGCCAATCGCAGTGGACGGGTTAATTTTCTGGATAACAATGATATGACTCAAATAATAACACTAATAATAATATGATGATGATGGTGATAAATGTGTAAAAACTATATCCTGTCTGAATAGAAAAGAAAGAGGACTAACAAAAAAATACCGATGTGTGAAATGGATATATATACTTTTTTTATCGTCTGTACAAATAAGCGATCGAGGTGTCTGTCCCGTACCTGGAGTGTCAAATAAAGTGTTATCTATTCCTTGTGTCATATTGGTCATTGTTTTTCCCTGCTAAGTGTAAGAAAGAACATAATTATAGTTTTATAGTGAAGTGTGGTCTGGGTTTTCATTATTTCATCATATCATTTCATATTCTCATCATATAATTTCATCAATCATTTCATCATATCATCACATCATAACATCATTTCATCATTCTCATCATTCCATCATATCACTACTTCATCATGTCATTTTCACCATTTCATATCATTTTCATCATTTCATCATATTCTCACCATTTCATCACATGCATCATTCTCACCATTTCATCATATCATCCTTCTCACCATTTCTTCATATCATCATCCGTTCTCATCTCATCACTATATTTTCTTTCCCTCAATGCCCTTACATGAATCTCTATGATAGGCCTAATAACAGTTTTCCCACCCACTATATACATTTGCTGAGGAGACTTGCACACACTCCGTCTCCCTTATCACGCCTCTCCGACACACTCCCTCTCCCTTATCACGCCTCTCCGACACACTCCGTCTCCCTTATCATGCCTCTCCGACACACTCCGTCTCCCTTATCATGCCTCTCCGACACACTCCGTCTCCCTTATCACGCCTCTCCGACACACTCCGTCTCCCTTATCATGCCTCTCCGACACACTCCGTCTCCCTTATCACGCCTCTCCGACACACTCCGTCTCCCTTATCATGCCTCTCCGACACCTCCGTCTCCTTGTCACGCCTCTCCGACACCTCCTCTCCCTTATCACGCCTCTCCGACACTCCGTCTCCCTTATCACGCCTCTCCGACACACTCCGTCTCCCTTATCACGCCTCTCCGACACATTCCGTCTCCCTTATCACGCCTCTCCGACACACTCCGTCTCCCTTATCACGCCTCTCCGACACACTCCGTCTCCCTTATCACGCCTCTCCGACACACTCCGTCTCCCTTATCACGCCTCTCCGACACACTCCGTCTCCCTTATCACGCCTCTCCAACACATTCCCTCCCCCTTATCACGCCTCTCCAACACACTCCGTCTCCCTTATCACGCCTCTCCGACACACTCCGTCTCCCTTATCACGCCTCTCCGACACTCCCTCTCCCTTATCACGCCTCTCGACACCTCCGTCTCCCTTATCACGCCTCTCCGACACACTCCGTCTCCTTATCACGCCTCTCCGACACACTCCGTCTCCCTTATCACGCCTCTCCGACACACTCCCTCCCCCTTATCACGCCTCTCCGACACACTCCGTCTCCCTTATCACGCCTCTCCGACACACTCAGTCCCCCTTATCACGCCTCTCCGACACACTCCCTCTCCCTTATCACGCCTCTCCGACACTCCGTCTCCCTTATCACGCCTCTCCGACACACTCCGTCTCCCTTATCACGCCTCTCCGACACACTCCGTCTCCCTTATCACGCCTCTCCGACACACTCCGTCTCCCTTATCACGCCTCTCCGACACACTCCGTCTCCCTTATCACGCCTCTCCGACACACTCCGTCTCCCTTATCACGCCTCTCCGACACACTCCGTCTCCCTTATCACGCCTCTCCGACACACTCCGTCTCCCTTATCACGCCTCTCCGACACACTCCGTCTCCCTTGTCACGCCTCTCCGACACACTCCGTCTCCCTTATCACGCCTCTCCGACACACTCCGTCTCCCTTATCACGCTTCTCCGACACACTCCGTCTCCCTTATCACGCCTCTCCGACACACTCCGTCTCCCTTATCACGCCTCTCCGACACTCCGTCTCCCTTATCACGCCTCTTCGACACACTCCGAACACTTATAACAGAAATCCATATTATTTGTCTAATTCTGCCGTATGACAAACAAATTACAAGATCTATGATATAACTAACGATTCAATGGCTCCTTTAATTAAAATCACTACAATTATACCGAACAGTTATAATTAAGGTGGATGAGACAGCTGTTGGGATTTTTTTATACAGCTGTGAACTCAAAACTAAAACCAGAGTAATACTATAATGTGGATGGATAGATATATATTCCGTGTTTAGTGAAGGGAAAATGTGCTTCGTCTTTCCCATCTTTCTTAATTAATTAAAAAGAGGAATAACCTCAAACACTCTAGCGACATCTGGAAACACTAAGGTCTGAGCTCGACTTGGCCGCCTTGGCAACACCGGGCAGAGTGGTTTCAGCCGTGGTAGGGTAAAGGTGTGTCTCTCCTCAGCTCCTCTTTCCTTCACTAACGGGTAAGTATGGAGGATATGTGTGTGTGTGTAGACTTGAGGCAGTGTACGTATTGGAATGTATGTATGTAGGTGTGTAAGTTATGTGAGTGTGTTAAAGGAAAGGAATGGAAGCACGATTCACAAACTAATATAGTGATTTTATGAACTGAAAATACCATGGTGGGCAGCTATATAATTCCATGTTTAGCACGAGTAAGAAGAAAATACGTCTTTCCTATCTTTCTTAAATAAATTCTAGGCCATTGCAGAGATTCAATGTGTTTAGGGAGAGAAAATGAAGCACCGGAGCACGATTCACAAACTACTAAGTGATTTTGTGAACTGAAGAGACTGGGCAGCTATTTAATTCCATGTTTAGCACGAGTAAAAAGAAAATATACATCTTTCCTATCTTTCTTAAATAAATCCTTGGCCATTGCAGAGGTTCAGTGTGTTAAATGAAGCACCGGAGCACGATTCACAAACTACTAAGTGATTTTGTGAACTGAAGAGACTGGGCAGCTATTTAATTCCAAGCACGAGTAAGAAGAAAATACATCTTTCCTATCTTTCTTAAATAAATTCTAGGCCATTGCAGAGATTCAATGTGTTTAGGGAAAGAAAATGAAGCAGCAAAGCATATGATTCACTAAACCGCTGAAGAGATTGTTGAACCAGGCAGGAAAAAATGGCTTCAATTAACCCTCGATCTCCAGAGCTTTCAGTACAAATACGAGGATGAACAAGACGAGGCACAGTAATTGATGCATCTCTATACAGGTGCCCTATGCATTGATTGTGAAGAACAGTCAAAATCTGTTATTTTTTCTATTAGAGGAGTAACTTCGGAAAATCTAGCGACATCTGGTAACTGGTGTCTATTAGATGTGGTAGGAGAATAATGGAAGAGATTTTGGGGTAAGATTTAATAGTGAGAAGAGGAAGATAATGATGGTAAACGTAATTTATGCATCTCTATACAGGTGCCCTACGCATTGATTGTGAAGAACAGTCAAAATCTATGTTAATTTTTCTATTAGAGGAGTAACTTCGGAAAATCTAGCGACATCTGGTCTATTAGATGTGGTAGGAGAATATGGAAGAGATTTTGAGGTAAGATTTAATAGTGAGAAGAGGAAGCTAATGATGGTAAACGAAGTAAATAAGTAAATAGGAGTAGTAAATAGGACGAGAGAATTAAATGTCATCTGGAAACTGAAAGGGAGTGCAAGCTAACTCAGACCCGAGAATACAACTACCTGAGGAAATGGATGTGACAGGGCAAAGAACGAGCATATCTAATAACATCACAAACATTAATTAGCCGAGAGACCATTTAAAATTACATAAGAAGAGGAATAACTTCAAACAATCTAGCGACATCTGGAAACACTACCAAGGTCTGAGCTCGACTTGGCAACACCAGCCAGAGTGGGTTCAGCCGTGGAAGGGGAAGGTGTGTCTCTCCTCAGCTCCTCTTTCCTTCACTAACGGGTAAGTATGGAGGATGTGTATGGATATGTGTACGTGTGTGTGTACTTGAGGCTGTGTACGTATTGGAATGAATGTGTGGGTGTGTAAATTATGAGTGGTTATGTGTACGTGTGTGTGTGTATGGAAAGTTCAAACCTATATATTATGTACGTTTTTTTTTATTGTTTTTTTTATGCTTTTATGTACGTGAAATGTTCATGTATACATTAAAAGAAGAGCGAAATTATATAAAATTGTGTGTAGGAAAGTTTGTGTGTGTGTGTGTGTGTGTGTTGGTGAAAGTTTAAACCTATACATATGTACGTATTTTTTTAACTATTATGTACGTAAAATCTTCATGTATACATTAAAACAAGACCAAAACCATGTGTATGTATGTTTGTGTGTGTACTGATGAAATGTGTACATGTGTGTAAGTTGTTTGTACGTATGTGTGTATGTTTAGGAACTCTCAAGTCTACACATGTACATCTTTACTACTTACAAGTTTACGTAAAACCTTCATATGTACGTTAAAAGTACTATCCTAACACAGTACCTATCAACTTCTCTCAAGGTCACAAAGGTTGCCATCCACCCCAAGCCTGTCATTTTATCCGTTTTTCCATTAATAATAAACTACCTTCGGGTCGTCCACGTACATTGGGCGTGTGTGCGTGGGCGTGGGCGTGTGTGGTAGGCGTGGGAGGGGTTGTCATGGCGTGGTTAGTGGGAATTCATGGGTAGTTTAGATGTTATGTTTGTTACTAGCCGGTCAGTGGTTGGGTGAGGAAGGAGGGACTGGGGAATGGGGAGGGGAGGGGACTGGGGGCGATGGCCTGATTGGGTGTGGAAGGAGGGACTGGGGAAGGGTAAGAAGGGGGGAGCATGCGAAAAAAAGATGGGTAAGGGTTAGGCTGGGTAAGGGGGATGGGGAGGAAGGGGGAGAGGAACGCTGAGTAAGGGAGAGCATGCCAAACGTTGAAGAAGGGGAGGGAGAAGTTGAGGAAGGGTAGGTAAAGGGGGGTGAGAATGGAAAAGTTGAGGAAGGAGGAGGGAGAAGAGTAGGGAGAAGGGGAGGAGATGAAGGGAGGAGGGAAGCAAGGAAGGAGAACATGCAAGTTGGGTAGGAGAGATGAAGAGTTTGGGGGAGGGGAGATTTGCAAGCGTTGGGGAAGAGGGGAGGGGAGGGGAGGCTGAGGAATTTAAGGTGGGGTACGGGGGTCGAGGGGGTGATGGAGAGTCTGGGAAAGGGGAGAAGGGGGGGAAGAATGCAAGCGTTGGGGAATGGTACGTAGGAGGGGGGGGGGGGGCATATGCAAGACTGGGGAGAGGAAGGGGTGGAGAGAAGATCGGGGAGCATTGAAGTCGTATTGGAAATGGGTGATGGGGAGAGGGTGAAGATGCAAGAGTTGGGAGAGTGGGGAGGGAAGCAGAGGTGGGGAAGAGGAGAGTGGAAGAGATAGGGAGAGGGTGGGGGGCTGAGGAAGGGGGGAAGAGATAATGGGAGAGGGGACGTTGGGGAAGAGGGGGATGGAGAAGGATGAGGATGCAAGTGTTTGAGAGTTTGGGGGAAGAGGAGGCTGAGGAAGGGGGGAGAGACAAGAGAAGAGAATTCAAGACGTTGGGGAAGAGGGGGATGGAGGAGAGTGAGAATGCAAGCGTTGGGGAGGCTGGGGGAGGGGAGAAGAGCTGGGGAAGAGGGGGTAGTGCTGGGGTGAAGATTACTGCAAGAAAAAAGACACGCAGCAACTGACTCGAACCCCAGGCCAGCGGTTTCGTAGGTAGTCATGATAACCACTGTACCACGGACACATATAATGAAGGCATGTGGAAAATAAAGAAAGAGAAGGATTAAAGAAGAGGGGAAGATGTGTGTGGGAGAGGAGAGATGCTAGTGGAAGAGGAGGAGGAGGAGGAGGAGGAGGAGGAAAGGAGTCAGCTGAATAGGCGGTTTAGAAGGAGCATGGAGGAGGATGGAGAGGGACAGGAGGAGGAGGGAGGGAGGGAAAAGGGAGGAAGGTGAGAGAGAGAGAGATAATTGCTTGATAATTACCCTGATTCATAGTTAACAACCTCGACTCATTGCGTTACCATCAAGAATTTAGCGATGCACACACACACATACACACACACACACACTATTGATGTAAGGAATGACCGTGTGTGTGTGTGTGTGTGTGTGTCAGTAAATAGCAGTGCAGAAAAGATATTTGAGATTAAATATTTTAACACATGACATTGCAAACTTACTAACAATACAATACTAATGCTTGTTAACACACACACACACACAAACAAACACACACACACACACACACACACACACACACACACACACATACTTATCTTTTATCAGCACTTCTACAGCTTGTATAATGCTACCTCTCCTCCTCCCTGTCTGTCTGTCATTGTGTAAACGTCTTAAGATGATTACGTTTAGATAATAATGATAATGGTACGGTACTAATGTTATGAAGGGAAATGATTAAACTGATCGATTCCCATATTTTCAGTTTTCTTGTTTTAGTTTCTTTGTTTTTCGTTGTTGTGTTGGAAGATTGTCGTACGTTGCACTCTGACCTCTTCTCTCTCTCTCTCTCTCTCTCTCTCTCTCTCTCTCTCTCTCTCTCTCTCTCTCTCTCTCTCTCTCTCTCTCTCTTCATCTTCCTCACCCCCTTCTCTCTCTCTCTCCATCTTCATCACCCCCTTCTCTTCCTTCATCTTCCTCACCCCCTTCTCTCCTCTTCCTTCATCTTCCTCACCCCCTTCTCTCCTCTTCCTTCATCTTCCTCACCCCCTTCTCTGCTCTTCCTTCATCTTCCTCACCCCCTTCTCTCCTCGATCTTCCTTTATCTTCCTCACCCCCTTCTCTCCTCTTCCTTCATCTTCCTCACCCCCTTCTCTCCTCGCTCTTCCTTTATCTTCCTCACCCCCTTCTCTCCTCTTCCTTCATCTTCCTCACCCCCTTCCTCCCCTTCCTTCCCTCCTTCATTTCCTTTCTCCCTCACTTTCCTCCTCTTCATTCCTCCCCTTCCTTCTCCCGCTCCCCTTTCTCCCTCCTCTTCCTTCCCCTCTTTGATTCCTTTTCTCTCTTCTCTTCCTCCTCCTTTTCTTTTCTCCCCTTCCTTTCATTCCTCCTTCCTCTTTCACCCCCTCCTTCCTCCCTTTCTTCCCTTCATTTCCCTCTTTCTTCCTCCTCTACCACCTCTCCTCTCTATTTCCCCTCTTACTCTTCACCATCCCTCTCTATACCTCCCCTTCCCTCTCCTCCCCTCCCTCTCTTCACCATATCTTCCCTACTTCCCATCTTACTCTTCACCACCCCTCTCTCTACCTCCCCTTCCCTCTCCTCCCCTCCCTCTCACCACCATATCTTCCCCACCAGCGGAACAGAAATCTACACTAAGTATATCCAGAAAATACAAGAGTAATATAGAAGAAGAAAGCTGGATAGACAACACTGAAGAATCAAGGTTAATGATGAGAGCGAGAACCAATTCACGCTAAGTTTAAACTGGAGAAATGGCTACCAAGGAAAGAGTGAGCGATGTCCATATATGATGATTGTGACAAGGAAACATTACAACATTTTCTTTGAGAATGTACAAGATATGAAGATATAAGAATAAAATTGAACTTACAACTAACTTCTCATAACAGAAAAAATAATAGCAGAATCACTACTTTTTGGTAAACAAAGAATCAAATATATACAAGAAAGAAAAGAATATATTAAAACTATCTGGAAAACAAGACACCGAAAAACACAGGAACTGCAGCGCAATTAAAGAATAAACAGTCTAGTGCGAGCTGATGCCAAGGGTCATCCCACGCCTACTATTGAACTCAACTGAACCTGTATTCCCCTCCTCCCCGAACCCTTTCCCTCCCTCCTCCCCATCTCCACAGTCCACGAACTCCTTATAGCTAGTTTGTACTGGTATGGAGAGAGAATAAGAGTGGAGGGGGAGGGAGAAGATAATGAGAGGAGGGGAGACGGAGAGAATGAGAGGAGGAAGGGGGGAAGGAGAGCATATATCTTTTTAATTTTTTTATAGTGTTGCTGTGCGTGCTTGTGTTAAAATCTCTTAACCAAATGGCTTTCTTGACCTTCGGAATGACTCCTATAATCTCTTACCCCAGTGGGAAGGTCAAGGGGTATGTTACTAAGGGGAAGAATGGGATAGTATTGGTGGTGGAGATTTACCCTTTCATATTCTGGCAACACTTATTCGTCTTTTTGGGCAACACTTTTCCCCTTTTTTTGGCAACACTTTCCTTCCCTTTTTTTCTAGCAAGACTTATTCATTTTTTGGGGCAACACTTTTCCCCTTTTTTTGGCAACACTTTCCTTCCCTTTTTTTCTAGCAAGACTTATTCATTTTTGGGGGGCAACACTTTTCCCCTTTTTTTGGCAACACTTTCCTTCCCTTTTTTTCTAGCAAGACATTCATTTTTGGGGGGCAACACTTTTCCCCTTTTTTTGGCAACACTTTCCTTCCCTTTTTTTTCTAGCAGACTTATTCATCTTTTTTGGGCAACACTTTTCCCCTTTTTTTGGCAACACTTTCCTTCCTTTTTTTCTATCAAGACTTATTCATTTTTGGGGGGCAACATCTTTACCCTTTTTTTGGCAACACTTTCCTTCCCTTTTTTTCTAGCAAGACTTATTCATTTTTGGGGGGCAACACTTTTCCCCTTTTTTGGCAACACCTTCCTTCCCTTTTTTTCTAGCAGACTTATTCATCTTTTTTGGGCAACACCTTTACCCCTTTTTTGGCAACACTTTCCTTCCCTTTTTTTTCTAGCAAGACTTATTCATTTTTGGGGGGCAACACCTTTCCCCTTTTTTTGGCAACACTTTCCTTCTCTTTTTTTTCTAGCAAGACATTCATTTGTGGGGGGCAACACTTTTCCCCTTTTTTTGGCAACACTTTCCTTCCTTTTTTTTCTAGCAAGACATAATCATCTTTTTTGGGCAACACCTTTCCCCTTTTTTTTGGAAACACTTTCCTTCCTTTTTTTTCTAGCAAGACTTATTCATCTTTTTTGGGCAACACCTTTCCCCTTTTTTAGGAAACACTTTCCTTCCCTTTTTTTCTAGCAAGACTTTTTCTTTTTTCTTGGCAACACTTTTCCCCTTTTTTTGGCAACACTTTCCTTCCCTTTTTTCTAGCAAGACTTATTCATCTTTTTTTGGGCAACACCTTTACCCTTTTTTTGGCAACACTTTCCTTCCCTTTTTTCTAGCAAGACTTATTCATTTTTGGGGGGCAACACCTTTACCCCTTTTTTGGCAACACTTTCCTTCCCTTCTTTTATAGCAAGACTTATTCATCTTTTTTGGGCAACACCTTTCCTCTTTTTTTGGGCAACACTTTCTAGCAAGACTTATTCATCTATTTTGGCAACACTTTTTTCACTTTTTTGGCATTTTCACTTTTTCCCTTCTATTTCTGGCACCATTTTTTATACATACTAATAGCAATACTTTTTTCTCCTTATATCATTATTTTCATTCATTATTCCTTTTCATTTATATTTATTTTTGTACAGTTATATCCTTCATTCAAAGTCTCCATTATTATTTTTTTAACAATAAAGGAAACAACTCAAGGCCATGAATAAATGAGAACAAAAAAGCCTTCCTATCATATCACCTTTTTTATTTATTTATTCATTTATTTATTCATTCTATTTATTTTTCTGCAGGATGTCGTCGGAAGCAGGGACAGCGCGTGTGTTGCTGGGGAAGGAGGTGGCCCAGTGAGTGTTGCATGTGTTGAATTGTCCTCTGAATTTTGTGTTGCTGTGTGTTAGGTATCTTTTCCAATTCATACACATAGCCTTCCAAATTTATATTATTATTTTACGTGGTCTGTTCTGTCAACTTTAACATTTACATTCTTTTACCTCCTAACCTACTTCTTATAATGGCGTCAAAGGTATACTCTGAATTTTGTGTTGCTGTGTGTTAGGTATCTTTTCCAATTCATACACATAGCCTTCCAAATTTATATTATTATTATTTTACGTGGTCTGTTCTGTCAACTTTAACATTTACATTCTTTTACCTCCTAACCTGCTTCTTATAATGGCGTCAAAGGTACTGTCTCATAATTAACTTCTCGGAAATCATCTCTCGACATAATCGTTAGCAGTAGTGTATATATATGTAAGAGTTATCACTATATTTACTTCACCTATTACCTGTGTTCATATGTAGGGTGAATGAATTTAAGTTACTGTTATTACATATTAAATCATCACTCGACATAATCATTGTAAGAGTTATCATTATATTTTCTCCACCTTATACCTGTGTTCTTATGTAGGGTGAATGAATACAAGTTACTGTTATTACATATTAAAAAGAAATTATAATCTGTCTTTCTTTGTGTGTGTGTGTGTGTGTGTGTGTGTGTGTGTGTTTTCAGGGATGTGCGGAACAAGCTGCAAGAACAGGTCCAGCAGCTCAAGGAAGAGAACCCTGACTTCGTGCCCGGCCTGGCCATCGTGCAGGTGTGTGCCAGGTGCTTCTGTGCTAATTGGACCACCTTCATTATGAAACACACCTGGATTAATACTCTCACTAATAATTGTTTGTTTCTCTTATGTATTCAGCTTATTTTGCTATTTAGTTTTTTTGTTTTTTTTTTCATGTTTTCTTTTTATTTAGTTTATTTCTTTGTATATTCATTTATTTATTTATTGTTTATTTAATTTCTTTCTTTCTTTATTCATTTTTGTGTTTAGTTTCTTTATATCCATTTTTTTACTAGTTTATTCATTTATTTGTAGTTTTTCTTTATATATATTCACTTATCTATTTATTTTTTTCTTTATCTGTTTACTTCTTTAGATTCTTTATATAACCATTTCTTTAGTGTAGTTTCTTTCTTCATATACTTATTTAGTTAGTTTCTCTTCATACATTCATTCATTCATTCATATACTTATTTATTTAGTTAGTTTTCTTCATACATTCATTCATTATTTATTTGTTTATTTACTCATTGCCGTTGCCGCTGCAGGTCGGAGGGCGCGAGGACAGCAATGTGTATATCCGCATGAAGGTGAAGGCCGCTGAGGAGATTGGGATCAAGGCACAGCATATCAAGTTCCCTCGCACCATCACGCAGGCCCAGGTGTGTGTTCTCATCCCTCCAACTACGCTGCCAAATTATCGTATTAACCACATATCGTATCTATCGTTTTTATGCCTCAAACTCTCGTACCTACACAAGTAACGTGAGGAAATCAAAGTTAGTGCTAAAACTGTTGAATATTGATGTTTTTCGTTCTTTGTTGTTGTAGTTATCGGTCAGCAACTACGAAAATGAAATGCGATGAGTACGATAATTTGGCAACGCTGCCCTCCAAGCACTATTACCAACACCACATCATATGACCTCCACTTATCTCAACACCTAGGTTCATATTCTTAAGGCAACCCTGACCCAATTTCCCTTAATTTTAGAGTATCCCCCTTAACCCTTAGACGGCGAGAGTATTTGAAGAGTAGCTCCCCCCCAATATTAACCGTCTACATATAGTCATTGCCGACCTTAGGACCGTAGCATAAATATAGAGGTGTTTTAACTATCGTCTATATATAGATTCTACCGTAATCTGGAAGTGCTGTTATATTTCTACCATACAAAACTGATGGGCTAAATTTTGGACCGTCTATATAGGGTTCTGCCATCTAAGGGTTAAAGCTCCCCCCTGGCAACCCTTACCCCATTTTCTTTCACTACCTCCCATTAAACCATTGTTCTTCTCTATTAAAGTCCCCTACCTTAAAACAAAATCCTAACTTTATTTATTTATCTCAAGAATAAGTAAATGTATATGTTTTAACTTTAAGGCAACCCCTCCTCCTCTGGCTCCTCTTTTCTTCTCCCTTCCGCTTAGCTAGTCAATTCCTTTCTATTTTTACCCTTACCTCCCCCTCTCCTTCCTTTCCCATTTCCTTCGGTTAGTTCTTCTTTCCTTCCTTTCTATTCTATTCTCATCTCCCTCTTCCTTCTCATATTCATCATCATCATTGTTTAACGTCCAATTATTCCCTATGGTGGGTTTGGACGGGATATGAGCCTCCTCCACTGTTGCCGGTCCATAGCCATTTCTTCCGTGATGTTCAGCCTCCTCATATCTTCCTTCTCATATTCATCATTCACGATAAGCAATAATAATAATGATAATAATAATAATAATGCCTTGTTTTCAGTTGGTGCAGCAGATCAAGAAGCTGAACTCCGACCCCAACATCCACGGCATGATCATACAGATGCCATTGGACTGCGAGGAGAAGATTGACTCGGATCTTGTGCTGGATACCGTCTCCCCTGAAAAGGACGTGGATGGGTGCGTTTGCTCTGCCTTGTTGCTTGTCTATCTCTGTTCTTTTCTCTTCCTCTCTCATTTTCATTTTCTGTGTTCGTTTCTCTTTCATTCCCATTTTTTTGTTTCTGTTTTGGGATTAGGATGTGTATGTTTTGTTAGCTGTTTTCTTTTTCTGTTTTTTCTTTATTCTCTATGTTAGTCAGTTTATCCTTCAGTGGCTCTAGGTTTGTATGTTCGCTATGTATCTTTTTTAACCCATCCGCTGCGATTGGCACGGATTTGGCCTTCACTGGTAGCCTGGTAACATATAGTCCCAGGTCTTTCTCTTCCTCTGTGGTGGATAGTGGAGTGTTTCCCATGTGGTATTGGTGTGCTGGATACCCCTTCACTGGTAGCCTGGTAACATACACTCCCAGGTCTTTCTCTGCCTCTGTGGTGGATAGTGGAGTGTTTCCCATGTGGTATTAGTGTGCTGGATATCCCTTCACTGGTACCCTGGTAACATACACTCCCAGGTCTTTCTCTTCCTCTGTGGTGGATAGTGGAATGTTTCCCATGTGGTATTGGTGTGCTGGATATCCCCTCCCAAGATGCATGACTTTACATTTTTCTTCATTGAATTGTAGCAGCCACTTTTTGTTCCATTTCTGTAGCTTGGTGATGTCTTCTAGTAGGAAATTCGCAGTCAAGGGGTTAAGCACTTTGTTCTATATATATATGTTTACTAATTTTATGTAGTCTTATTTTGGCATCACGATTCAGTCAGCTTTTTGCTAATTTTCTTTTCATTTTTAAGCTTTTTGTGTTAGTTTATTTATTTATGTCCATTGCATAATAATGATTCCAGGGTTTTAATGCAGTACTTTGCTCTCTCCCCCTTCTATTTTTACATCCCCTAACCTCACATCCCTCCATCCCTATGCTTTCTTTCCTCTTGGTCTTTCTCCATCTTCACATCCCTTATCATCCCTTCTTCCATCTTTCCTTCCTCTCCCCCTTCCATGCATCCATCCTGCCACCTCCTAACACCCTTCCTTGCCACCCATTCTCCTTTCTTTCACACACTTCCACCCCCCCCCCCCCACAGCTTGACCACCACCAACGCCGGTCGCCTCTCCCACGGCACGCTGGATGCTGGCTTCCTGCCCTGCACGCCCAACGGATGCATGGAGCTCATCCGCCGGTGAGAGAGAGAGAGAGAGAGAGAGATTAGAAGCACTCAGTCACAAAAAATAAAGAAATATGCATACAAAATAAAAACTTAACCATTAATAACAGACATGCACACAAAAAGTGGGAACAACGATTAGCGGGCTTTTTTTTTTTAACCTTTTTGTTGTTGTTGTTGTTGTTGTTGTTGTTGCCCTTGAGCTTGATTGATAAGCAAATGGAATAAATGAATAACTAAGTAAATAAATAAGCAGATAAATGATTAAATAAAACTAAACAGTCAAATAAAGTAAATAATTAAAGAAAAAAATAAAGTAGACATGTAAATAAATTCATATATATGCATGCAAAACCCAAAAATTCAATCAAACTAAACAAAAATGAAAATCATCTATTACAAAGAAAACGAGATGAAGTGAAAAAATAAAGTTAAATAAATCCTCTTCCGCTAACACACACACACACACACACACACACACACACACACAGGTCAGGGGCGGAGATCAAAGGTGCCAAGGCTGTGGTGATTGGCCGCAGCAAGATCGTGGGCACACCAATGGCGGAGCTTCTGAAGTGGCACCATGCAACTGTCACCACCTGCCACTCGCGCACCGCCAACCTGCCCGAGACTGTAAGTATGTGCCCCTCTGACCTTATTCTTCCTGGTCCCTTGTCTCTTTACTCTCCCTTTCCCTCCCTTGTAAATGCTCATCCTTCCACCCTTCTTTCTCCCTTTCCCTCCCTTGTAAATGCTCATCCTTCCACCCTTCTTTCTCCCTTTCCCTCCCTTGCAAATGCTCACCCTTTCAGCCTTCTTTCTCCCTTTCCCTCCCTTGTAAATGCTCACCCTTGCAGCCTTCTTTCTCCCTTTCCCTCCCTTGTAAATGCTCACCCTTTCAGCCTTCTTTCTCCCTTTCCCTCCCTTGTAAATGCTCACCCTTGCAGCCTTCTTTCTCCCTTTCCCTCCCTTGTAAATGCTCACCCTTCCACCCTTCTTTCTCCCTTTCCCTCCCTTGTAAATGCTCACCCTTTCAGCCTTCTTTCTCCCTTTCCCTCCCTTGCAAATGCTCACCCTTGCAGCCTTCTTTCTCCCTTTCCCTCCCTTGTAAATGCTCACCCTTCCACCCTTCTTTCTCCCTTTCCCTCCCTTGTAAATGCTCACCCTTGCAGCCTTCATTCTCCCTTTCCCTCCCTTGTAAATGCTCACCCTTCCACCCTTCTTTCTCCCTTTCCCTCCCTTGTAAATGCTCACCCTTGCAGCCTTCTTTCTCCCTTTCCCTCCCATGAAAATGCTCACCCCACCACCCTACTTTCTCCTTTCCCTCCCTTGTAAATGCTCACCCTTCCACCCTTCTTTCTCCCTTTCCCTCCCTTGTAAATGCTCACCCTTGCAGCCTTCTTTCTCCCTTTCCCTCCCTTGTAAATGCTCATCCTTCCACCCTTCTTTCTCCCTTTCCCTCCCTTGCAAATGCTCACCCTTGCAGCCTTCTTTCTCCCTTTCCCTCCCTTGCAAATGCTCACCCTTGCAGCCTTCTTTCTCCCTTTCCCTCCCTTGTAAATGCTCACCCTTGCAGCCTTCTTTCTCCCTTTCCCTCCCTTGTAAATGCTCACCCTTTCAGCCTTCTTTCTCCCTTTCCCTCCCTTGTAAATGCTCACCCTTGCAGCCTTCTTTCTCCCTTTCCCTCCCTTGTAAATGCTCACCCTTCCACCCTTCTTTCTCCCTTTCCCTCCCTTGTAAATGCTCACCCTTGCAGCCTTCATTCTCCCTTTCCCTCCCTTGTAAATGCTCACCCTTCCACCCTTCTTTCTCCTTTTCCCTCCCTTGTAAATGCTCACCCTTCCACCCTTCTTTTCTTCAGTTTTTTCATTCGCTCTCACAAACGCTCATTTACCCTGCTCTTCTTCTCATTCACCCTCCCTTTTCCTTCCTCTGACATCCACACACATGTATACCTACCTTTCCTACCTTCTTCCACTTCTTCCCTTGCACTTCCCTCTCCTTTCACATACATATTACCTCTCTTCTTTCCTCTCATTCCTTCTTCCTTTATTCACTTCACTTCATACCTTTCATCCTTCCCCTTCCCTCTCCCTTCCCTCTCACTTCACTTCCTACTTTCCATTCCCTCTCATCTACCTTCTCCCTCTTCCAACTACCCTCTGCCTCCCTTCCTCACGCCCACACCCCTTCACCCCCAGGCCAAGAGTGCGGACATCCTGGTGGTGGGTATCGGCAGCCCGGAGCTCGTCAAGGGGTCGTGGGTCAAGCCGGGAGCTGTTGTGATCGACTGTGGCATCAACTCGATCCCAGGTGTGTTCCCTTACCTGTTGTTGTTCTTGTGGTTATTTTTGTATTCTTTTATTGGTATATTTATTTTTGTTCTTTTATTTAATTTTGTGTTCTCTTTTATTGTTCTTGTGTTTTATTTTTGTTGGCTCTGTTTTATGTGCTTAATTATTTTTTGTTTTGTTTTTATTAGTCATGTGTGTGTTGTCCTTATTTGTCTTGTATATATTGTTTTTTTTTGTCTTGATCATACCTTGATTTAATTTTTCTCCTCTCGTTCTCCTCCACTCCATCACTCCACCCTTCCACTCTGCTTCCACTCCTTTCCCTCGCTAAATATAAAATAAAGAAGTGGTTCGTTTCATTCGTACTTCTGTGTTTTCTCCTTTCTCTTCCTCCACTCTTTCACTCCACCCTTCCACTCTGCTTCCAGTCCTTTCCCTTGCTATAGATAAATGAAAAAGTGGGTTGTTTTGCCAATACTACCCTTTTTTCTCTGGGTCATTTCACTTATACTCCTCTCTGCTTTTCTCCACTCTACAACAACATCCTCTCACTCTACTTCCTCTCCTTCCCCTTGCTAAAAAATAAAAGCGAAATAGCCAGTCGCTTCACTAATACTCCTGTTTTTTTTTTCCGTCTTGTTTGGCTCCACTCCAGACTCCACCAAGAAGTCCGGCTCCAGGCTGGTTGGGGATGTGGACTATGCAGAGGCTTCCAAGGTGGGTGTGGATAGATTGACTGATAGACTGACGGATGTATCAATTTATTACTACACTGAATGACTTGACAGATTGATTGGCTGATAAATGGACAAATTGGCTTGACTGAATGACTGATTAATTGGTTGACTTATAGATTGATGGATTGATTAAGTTATATATTCATTGCCTGGACTCACTGGATAATTGGTTGACTGATAGATTGACAGAATGATGGGTTGACTGACTGATTGATTTATTGTTTGACTGAATGACTGATTGATAGGTTGACTGATTGAGTGTTTGGCTTATTGACTGACTGACAGCGCATATTATTTATCTATTCTTTGTTAGTTGACTGACTTGCTGACTAACTGACTGACAAGCATCTAAACTCACCAATATATCCCTCACCACCACCTCAGGCATCCCATCACCATCCATCAACACCACCACTAAGTCATCACCCTCTAACTCCTCATCACCACCTCACCCCCCCCACAGGTAGCGTCGGTCATCACCCCAGTGCCGGGAGGTGTGGGCCCCATGACGGTGGCGATGCTCATGAACAACACGGTCCTCTCGGCACAGAAGGCCATGGCTAAGATGAGGGCCAAGGCGTGGAGGCTCTCATACCTGCCCATCAACCCCCTGGAGAAGGTGCCGAGGTGAGTGCGTTGAGGGGTTGCAAGGTGTTGGTTGGGTTGAGTTTGGTTATGTTGTGATGGGTTGGTTCGGTTGGGTGGTTGGTGTGATTGGTTTATTTTATTTTATTTTTTTCATGTCTTTTTGTTTTTGTTTTGCTTTGTTTTCTTGTTTATTTCTGTTGATTTTTTTTTTCTTTATTTCATTTATTTATTTATTATTTTTTTTATTTTTTATGTGGTCTTATTGTTTTATTGCTGTAGATTAACTTCATTTCATTCTTTGTTTTTGTTTTTTTTTTGTGTATTTTTTGTTGTCATTTTTTGCTAATATTCCATTTGTTTACTTTATTTATTTCACTGTGATCTAGTTTCTTGCTCTTTCGTGCATTATATATATCCAACTTTTTCCCATACCATTCCTCAAAACATTAATTCCTCCATATTTTTCCTCTCAAGGTCCCCCATCCTCTTCAGTACCCAAACATCATTATCCTAACCCTACAACATCCTCTCCCACCCCAAACAGCGACATCGAGGTGGCCCGCGCACAGACCCCAAAGGACATCACAGACCTGGCCTCGGAGATCGGACTTTTGGACACGGAGTTAGAGGCTTACGGCAACAAGAAGGCGAAGGTCAAGCTCGAGATTCTGGACCGCCTCAAGTCCCAGAAGAGTGGGAAATATGTGGTGGTGGCTGGGTGAGTGTTAGGGGGGAGGGGAAGGGTGTCAGTGTGTGTGTGTGTGTGTGTGTGTGTGTGTGTTAAGAGGGTGGGATGAATGTGTTAGGTTGTGTGTGTGTGTTTTAAGAGGGTGAAGTGAGTGTGTTCGGTTGTGTGTGTGTGTGTTTTATGGTATAGTTGAAAGGTGGTTGAATGTGTGTGTGTGTGTGTGTGTGTGTGTGTGTGTGTGAGAGAGAGATTCATGTAGTTATTTCTTGTTGCTTATCTAACATTTTTTTCTCCTCTCCTTTCATTCATTCTCCCTTTTCATTCCTTTCTCCACTTTCTTTTTCTCCTTCTTGCTTCTACCTCCTCTTCATTCCTTTAATTTACTCTTATCTCCTATCCTCTCTCTCCTCTTCTTTATCTCATTTCTTCCTTGTCCTTTTTCCTTTCCTCTTCTCATCTTTTCTCTCTTTCTCCTCACCTCCTCTTCTTCCCATCTCTCCTTACCTCTCCTTTCTCCTCCTTTCCCCTCCTGTCCATTCCAAATCTCTCTCCCCATTTCTTTATTCCATTTCTTTTTCCTCCCTTCTATTCCAATTTTCTCCCCTCCTCCCTTTCTCTCCCCTCCTCTCCCTTTCCTCTCTATCCATTTATCTCCCCTCCTCTCCCTTTTATTTCACTCTCCTCCCCTCCTTTCCATGCTGCATCTCTCCTCTTCCCTTCTCTCCCCTTTTCTTACCCTTCTCTCCCCTTTTCTTACCCTCCTCTTCCCTTCTCTCCCCTTTTCTTCCCTTCCTCTCCCCTCCTCTCCACCTCCAGCATCACCCCCACTCCACTCGGGGAAGGCAAGAGCACCACGACCATCGGCATAACACAGGCCCTGGGCGCTCACCTCAAGAAGAATGTGTTCGCCTGTGTCCGCCAACCTTCCCAGGGACCCACCTTCGGAATCAAGGGTACGTGATGCTAAGGGAAGGGAGGGGAAGGGGTTGAGGTAAGGGGAGGAGTAGGGTAAGCCTGGGAGAGGAAGAATAAAGGGTTTGATGGGGCTGTGGCAAGAGAATGGAGTTGGGATTTTGTATAGTTAAGAAAATGAGGGTAAAGGGACTTGGTTGATGAATTTGTATGGCTAAAGAGTAATGGAAAGGGGAGGAGTAAGGGGAAGAGTAAAATTTGACTGGAAAAAAGTGGAAGAAGGAAGGGAAGGAGTGAATTGTGACTGGAAGAAAGGGGAAGAGTAAAATTTGACTGGAAAAAAGTGGAAGAAGGAAGGGAAGGAGTGAATTGTGACTGGAAGAAAGGGGAAGAGTAAAATTTGACTGGAAAAAAGTGGAAGAAGGAAGGGAAGGAGTGAATTGTGACTGGAAGAAAGGGGAAGAGTAAAATTTGACTGGAAAAAAGTGGAAGAAGGAAGGGAAGGAGTGAATTGTGACTGGAAGAAAGGGGAAGAGTAAAATTTGACTGGAAAAAAGTGGAAGAAGGAAGGAAGGAATTGTGACTGGAAGAAAGGGGAAGAGTAAAATTTGACTGGAAAAAAGTGGAAGAAGGAAGGGAAGGAGTGAATTGTGACTGGAAGAAAGGGGAAGAATAAAATTTGACTGGAAGAAAGTGGAGGAAGGAAGGGAAGGAGTGAATTGTGACTGGAAGAAAGGGGAAGAGTAAAATGTGACTGGAAAAAAGTGGAAGAAGGAAGGGAAGGAGTGCATTGTGACTGGAAGAAAGGGGAAGAGTAAAATTTGACTGGAAGAAAGGGGAAGTAAGGGATTGTTTTAATGGTTATATATATTAAGGAAAAAGAAAAGAAGGCTGATAAAGTGAATGGGGTAAAAGGGACAGTGGAGAGAGAGAGAGAGAGAGAGAGAGAGAGAGAGAGAGAGAGAGAGGAAAGAAATAAGGAAAGGAAGGGAAAAACATAGGATTAATTTAATGTATGTGTTCAGAGGAGAGAGTTACGAGTATGTTTGACAAAGAAAAAAAAAAAAAGAGTATCACCCATCACCAAACAACCAATCAACCATCACCCATTCCTCAGGTGGCGCCGCAGGGGGGGGCTACTCCCAGGTCATACCCATGGATGAATTCAACCTCCACCTCACCGGAGACATCCACGCCATCACAGCCGCCAACAACCTCCTGGCCGCCCAACTGGATGCCCGGATGTTCCACGAGTCCACCCAAACCGACCAGGCCCTCTACAACCGCCTGGTGCCGAAGGTGAAAGGTGTGCGGAAGTTCTCGCCCATACAGGTAAGATTTGGCAGGTGTGTAGGTGTGTGAGAGAGAGGAAGATAGAGTTAAGTGTCCAAGAGAGAGGGTGTGTGTAAGAGAGAGAGAGAGAGAGAGAGAGAGAGAGAGAGAGTGAGTGTGGTGGTAAGATGAAGGAGCGAGGTAGAGTTTAGTGCATAAGAAGAGAGAGAGAGAGAGAGAGAGAGAGAGAGAGAGAGAGAGAGAGAAATAGATAGAGAGAGAGAGAGAGAGAGAGAGAGAGAGAGAGAGATGTATATATAGGCCTATGTAAGAGAGAGGGAGAGACAGAGGAAGGTAAAGTGAGTATGTAATAGAGATTGGAGAGGCAGGAATTAATGTGTGAGAGAGAGAGAGAGAGAGAGAGAATGAAGATAAACTATTGTATTATAATCTATTAAACCTTATTGTATTTGTATTTATTATTGTTATTTCTTCCTCCCCATCTTCCTCCCTCCTCCTTATCCTTCTTGATCTTCCTCCTCTTCATCTTCCTTTTCCATTCCTTCTCCTCCTCTTCCTCTCTGTTCCTCCTCTTCATCTTCCTCTCTGTTCCTCCTCCTCCTTGTCCTTCTTATCCTCCTTCAACTCCTCTTTTCTCTTCCTCTCTTCCTCCTCCTCTTCCTCCCACATCATCCTTCTTGTTGATCTCTTCCTCCTCCTCCTCCTCCTCCCTTATATTCCCCTCTCACCCTTGTCCTCTTTCCTCTTCCTTTCCCCTTCTCTCTTCCTCCCTCATTCTCTCTCTTCTTTATCCTCCTCCTCCTCCTTCTCCACCTCCTCCTCCTTCTCCACCTCCTCTTTCTCCACCTCCTCTTTCTCCACCTCCTCTTCCTCCTCCTCCTCCTCCTCCCAACACAGCTGAACCGCCTCAAGAAGCTGGGCATCACGGAGACTGACCCGGACAAGCTGACACCGGAGGAGGTCACCAAGTTCGCCCGCCTCGACATCGACCCGGCCACCATCACCTGGCAGCGCGGTGGGTCATGGGAGGTCAAAGGTCAAGGGAGGGGTCAGAGAAAGGGGTTTAGTGTTAGATAGTCTGAGATTTTTTTATGAATTTGATATTTTTTTCTCTTTTTTTTACTTATTATTTATTTATTTATTTATTTACAGTCGGCCATCAAATAGTACGGTTTCCAATAGTTCGGGAAATTCAAAAATCCTAAAAAAAACGAAACTGAACTATTGGAAACCGTACTATTTGAGGGACGACTATTTTTTATTTTTATTTATTTATTTATTTTATTTATTTATTTTTTTTATTTATTTTTTATTCTCTCCTCCTCCACTTCCGTTCCCGCCACAGTCTTGGACACCAACGACCGCTTCCTACGTAAGATCACCATCGGCCAGAGCCCCACCGAGAAGGGCCACACCCGGGAGTGCCAGTTCGACATCAGCGTGGCCAGCGAGCTCATGGCCATCCTCTCCCTCACCACCTCTCTGCCGGACATGAGGGAGATGCTGGGCCGGGTGGTGGTAGGCTCTGACACCTCCGGGAACCCTGTCACTGCCGAGGACCTGGTGATTAGTATTTCCGTTTGTAGGGTTAGGATAATGATGTTTGGGTACTGAAGAGGATGGGGGAACTTGAGAGGAAAAATATGGAGGAATTAATGTTTTGAGGAATGGTATGGGAAAAAGTTGGATATATATAATGCACGAAAGAGCAAGAAACTAGTCCATCTTCTTCCGTTCTCGGGGTCAGACTCCACCACCTCCACCTTTCTCGATCCACTTCGGTATCAGGACACCTCGCCTCCTCGTGAAATTGATCTCTCTCTCGACCACCTCTTGATTCTTTTTTGTAGGAGCAGCGAGTAGCGGGCTTTTTTTTATTATTGTTTCCTTTTTTTTGTGCCCTTGAGCTGTCTCCTTTGTTGTAAAAAAAAAAGTTAACTGATATTTTTTGTCTTCATCATTGGTTTATTTCATTTATCCTTTTTCTTGTTTATGTATAGTCCATCTTCTTCCGTTCTCGGGGTCAGACTCCACCACCTCCACCTTTCTCAATCCACTTAACTGATATTTTTTGTGTTATTCATTGGTTTATTATTTCACTTCATCTTCATTATCTCTCTCTAATATACTCTCTCTCTCTCTCTCTCTCTCTCTCTCTCTCTCTCTCTCTCTCTCACTAAACTCTTGATCTTCTTTTGTTCTATTCCACCGACCTTCCTCGTTAAATAAAAAAACATAAGTAAATCCACCCATCATCGTCCTCCTCCTTGTAGGAAATCCGCAGTCAAGGGATAAATAAAAAAAACAAATAAATAAATCCACCCGTCTTTGTCCCCCTCGTCACAGGGAGCCAGCGGGGCCTTAACGGTGCTGCTGAAGGACGCCATCAAGCCCAACCTGATGCAGACCCTGGAGGGGACGCCCGTCTTCGTCCACACCGGCCCCTTCGCCAACATTGCCCACGGGAGCTCCTCCATCCTGGCCGACCACATTGCCCTCAAGGTGTGTGGAAGAGGAGGGGAAGGGGTAGAGAGACACAGAGGGAGAGGAAAGGGAAAGGTGATGTTTTTTGTGTGGGAAAGAGGAAGGGTGAGAGGGAAGGAAAGGGAGGGAAAGAGAGGGGGAGTGGGAGAGGGAAAGGGAAGGGAAAGGTTATGATTTGTGTGTGTGTGTGTGTGTGTGTGTGTGAAAGGAAGGGAGAGAGGGAAGGAAAGGGAGGGAAAGAGAGGGGGAGTGGGAGAGGGAAAGGGAAGGGAAAGCTTATGATTTGTGTGTGTGTGTGTGAAAGGAAGGGAGAGAGGGAAGGAAAGGGAGGGAAAGAAAGGGGGAGTGGGAGAGGGAGAGGAAAAGGGAGGGAAAGAGTGATTACTCATGTGTGTAAGAGAGGATGGGAGAAAGGAAAAATGTGTGTGTGTGTCCAATTTTCTCATTTTGCAATCTTCACTCTTTTTACACTCCACTTCCGAACATAAGCAACTTTAAACTGACTCCCCACATCAGACTCCATTGCTTCCATTGCCGTAAGAAAATAAGCAAACAAACTAATCTTCACTCTTTTTACACTCCACCTCAAAACAGAACATAAATAAGCTACTTTTAACCCAGTAGCAGCGGGGATCATGTTTCTTAATGGTCCTTCTAAGCGAGAAAAATGAGAAAAAATCATCACTCACGTAAACCAATTCATAATATATATCAAAGCATTTGTGATCAGTTTATGCATCATCTATTTTGGGGGGTTTATATCATGGCACAAATTTGGCCCGTCGCTGCTACTGGGTTAACTAACTACCCACATCACATTCCATTCCTTCCATCGCCATAAAATGATAAACAAACAAACTTCCGTCCCTCCATCTCCGCCGCAGCTTGTGGGCGAGGACGGCATCGTGGTAACAGAGGCCGGGTTCGGGGCAGACATCGGCATGGAAAAGTTCTTCAACATCAAGTGCCGTTACTCTGGACTGGTGCCGAACGCTGCGGTGCTGGTGGCTTCGGTCAGGGCCTTGAAGATGCACGGTGGAGGGCCAGCCGTCACCCCTGGCACACCGCTGGCTGCAGAGTACACTAAGGTGGGGCGTTAAGGTGTCAAGTGTGGTAAGATGAGGTTAGGTTAGGATACAGTCACTAATTTGGACGCCATTTTTAGTTATGACTGAAATGACTGTAGAGAATTAAGTCCTATAAGTTAGAATGTGTAGGGATGTTGGGCATAGTATGTGTAGTAAGGTTAGATCAGATTAGGGTACAATATCCAGTTCTTACATATCATATCGTTGCCAGTTCACCCTATCCACCCCATAGTACTTGCCATTTTCTGACACTTAACTATCCCCAAAACACATCAGTAATTAACCATTTCAACGAGAACTATTAATTAATCTAGTTACTAGCCCCCAGGAGACAGTTTATGGCGCGGAAATTGATAAATACAATAGGCTAGGGGCGGACATCTGGCAACACTGTATCGGTATTAAAGTAAGGGTGTGTAAGGTGAGGTAAGGGTGTGTGAGGTATCAGATGTGCAGTAAGGTTAGGCTAGGGTGCAGCAATCATATACACTCTCTCTCTCTCACTATCTTTTTTTCTCTCTCTCCATCTCTTTCTCAGGAGGATTTGGGGCTGGTGGAGGCTGGCTTCAGCAACCTCAAGAAGCAGATCGAAAACGGCCTAATGTTTGGCGTTCCCGTGGTGGTGGCCATCAACAAATTTGTGTGAGTGTTCGTTCTCTCTCTCTCTCTCTCTCTCTCTCTGTATAGTCATTTTTTTAATATTTACCTAAGTTTATGTTACAATGAATTTTCCTTACGTTTTCTCTATTATTTCTTGATCTTTCTCTTCCTCTTCCTTTTCGCACCAACTGTTTACTGCCTCTTCTTGTTTTTCTTATCTTCCTTTCCTTTTCCTCCTCCTCCTCCTCCTCTTCTTCTTTTTCCTGCTCTCTTTTCTTCATCTTTCTTCTCCACTTTTTCATGCCAATCTTTCACTGCCTCATGTTTTTTTCTTATTTTCCTTTCCTCCTCCTTTTCCTGCTTTCCTTTATATATGGTTCTTCTTCTCTACCTTTTATCAACAACCCACTACTGCCTCTTATCTCTATTTGTTTTTTGTATGTTCTTATCACCCCTATCACCCTCCTCCTCCTCCTTGTTTTCCTACTGTTCCTTCTCCTTTTCTCTTTTTCCTTATCCTATCCATCTCAATTCTCCTCTTCCTCGTTTCACTAACCAACCACTATCTCTATCTCTTCTCTTTCCACTCTTCCTGTTATTCTTTTCCTCTTTTTCCTTATCCTCTGCATCTCAATCCTTCTCTTTTCACTAACGTATCATCATCTCTTATCTCTTTTTTTTGTTATTCCTTTTTCTCATTATTCTCTTCACTCTCCTTTTCTTGTTCCTTCTTATCTTTCTCCTGTTTATCTCATTATTTTCCTCCGCCTCCTCCTCCTCCTGACCCTGGTGATTTTTTCCTCCTCTTCCTTCTCCTTTTCTTCTCCTGTTTTCTTTTCTTCCTCCTCTTTCTATTCCTGGTGATCTTTCTCCTCCTCTTTTCTTCTTCCTCATCCTCGTCCTTCTCCTTCTCCTCCTCTCCTCCTCCTTCTGGTCTTCCCTGTTTTTCTTCCTCCGCCTCATTCTCCTCTAATCCTCCTCCTCCTCCTCTTCCTCTTCTCACTAGCTAACCACTCCCTCACCACTACCACTCCTCCTCATTCTCCTCTAATCCTCCTCCTCCTCTTCCTCTTCTCACTAGCTAACCACTCCCTCACCACTACCACTCCTCCTCCTCCTCCTCTTCTCACTATCTAACCACTCCCTCACCACTACCACTCCTCCTCCTTCTCCTCCTCCTCTTCCTCTTCTCACTATCTAACCACTCCCTCACCACTACCACTCCTCCTCCTTCTCCTCCTCCTCCTCCTCTTCCTCTTCTCACTAGCTAACCACTCCCTCACCACTACCACTCCTCCTCCTTCTCCTCCTCCTCCTTCTCCTCCTCTTCTCACTAGCTAACCACTCCCTCACCACTACCACTCCTCCTCCTTCTCCTCCTCTTCTCACTAGCTAACCACTCCCTCACCACTACCACTCCTCCTCCTTCTCCTCCTCCTCTTCCTCTTCTCACTATCTAACCACTCCCTCACCACTACCACTCCTCCTCCTTCTCCTCCTCCTCCTCTTCTCACTATCTAACCACTCCCTCACCACTACCACTCCTCCTCCTTCTCCTCCTCCTCCTCCTCTTCCTCTTCTCACTAGCTAACCACTCCCTCACCACTACCACTTCTTCTCCCCCCACAGGACAGACACACCCGCTGAACTCACCCTCGTACAAAGACTGGCCAAGGGTGCCGGGGCCTTTGATGCCATAATCTGCTCCCACTGGGCCAAGGGCGGGGCAGGGGCTGTGGAGTTGGCGGAGGCTGTCGTGAGGGCAACAAACCAGCCCTCGCAGTTTAAGTAAGTATGGGGTGAGTGGCGAGGGCATAGGGTGTGTTAAGGTGATATTTAGGGCTGAGAACATTGCTGAGAGGAGGAGATAGCGACTTGGTAGAGAGGATAGAAAAAGCTAGTGAAAAAATATAGGGTGTGTGGAGGTGTTGTTTTAATCTGAGAACATTGCTGATAGAGAAAGAGAGGGAGATAGCAACTGAGGGTGGAGAGTGAAGAGGAGAGAAAGGAATGAAGAGAGCTGGTCAGAATGGAAAATAGATCGTAACAAAAATCTAAATATTCAGTGACAGGAAAATATATAATGAAAAATAAATAAATAAATAACAAAAAAAAAATAACGAAAGCCAAATGACATGCAAAAAAAACAAAAAACGGCAGAAACAACGAAAATAACTAATAGAAAAACAGTAAAAGAAACTATATATAAAAAAAATAATAAGCAAAACATTAACTTCAACACCATCCACTCACCATCACTCCTCCTCCTCCCTCCTCCTCCTCTTCCTCTTCCATCTCCTCCTCAACAGGTTCCTCTATGACCTCGAGCAGCCGGTTGAGGAGAAAATCCGCACCATTGCCCGGCGGATCTACGGAGCGGATGACGTGGAATTTCTACCGGAAGCTCAGCAACAGATCAACCGCTACAAGAAACAGGTGTGTGGAAGAGAACGAATGTGGAGGAGGTGGAGAGATTTGGGGGAGGGGGGAAGGTATGTTGTGGAAGAGAAGGAGGAGGAGGGGGAAGATTGTGTGGAAAAGAAGGAAGAGGAGGAGGAAGAAGAGTGAAGGTGTATGTAGGAGGAGGAGGAAGAAGAGTGAAGGTGTATGTAGGAGGAGGAGGAGGAGGAGGACAGATTAGAGAGAGGGGGAAGATTGTGTGGAGAAGGAGGAGGAAGAAGAGGGTGAAGGTATATTTAGGAGGAGGAGGAGATTTGAGAGAGGGGGAAGATTGTGTGAAGGAGGAAGAGGAGGAGGTGGAGGACAGAATTCATATGATCTAACACTCTTTCCAATCCCACAATCCTCTATACACTCAAGAAACACAATCCAAACCTTTCCCGATCCTGTTTCTCTCTCAGTAGACCTTCATCAGAGGACCAAAAACCCTTTCCCAATGCCTCCTGATCCCCAACCCCTCTGTTCACCTTCTTAACACAATCCAACACCCTTTAATTTGACCTAACCCCCTAGACACCCTTCCCAAATCCCTCAACCTTCTATACATACAGTCCAACACCCTTTAATTTGACCTCACCCCCCAGACACCCTTCCCAAATCCGTCAACCCTCTATACATACAATCCAACACCCTTTAATTTGACCTCACCCCCCAGACACCCTTCCCAAATCCCTCAACCCTCTATACATACAATCCAACACCTTTTATAATGATCTCAACCCTCTGTTTTCCCGTGATAGGGCTTCAACAACCTTCCGATCTGCATGGCCAAGACTCACCTGTCCCTAACAGCCGACCCCAGCAGGAAGGGCGCACCTACGGGCTTCACCTTGCCTGTGCGGGATGTGAGGGCGTCGGTGGGGGCCGGCTTCCTCTTCCCACTTGTTGGCACGGTAAGGGTGTGAGAAAGAGAGCAAGAGAGTGAGAGAGAGATTTACATAGATATTCAGACCACACAGACACCATGGCCCATATTAAGTGGTCTCCATAGGTGCTGGAAACTGTGTAGTCCATGTTTTACTGAGGAAGGATAGGACAAGACTTTTTATTTTTATTTTATTAGGTATATTTTCGTAACGCACAAAACATCACACTGGCTGTTACAAGGATGCCTCTAGAAATAACACATTACACCCAGTATATATGTAATGCACAAAACACTACACTGGCCACTACAAGGATGCCCAAGAAACTAACACATTACACCCAGTATATATGTAATGCACAGAACACTACACTGGCTGTTACAAGGATGCTCAAGAAATTAACACATTACACCCAGTATATATGTAATGCACAGAACACTACACTGGCTGCTACAAGGATGCCCAAGAAACTAACACATTACACCCAGTATATATGTAATGCACAGAACACTACACTGGCCACTACAAGGATGCCCAAGAAACTAACACATTACACCCAGTATATATGTAATGCACAGAACACTACACTGGCTGTTACAAGGATGCTCAAGAAACTAACACATTACATGAAGTCTTCTTGCAGTGCACGAAACATAACTCAAAATATCACCCCGGATGTTACAAGAAATAAACAATACACAAGAGAAACTGTAATAACAGTGAAAATAATAATGATAATACTGTAGAAACGAATTAATACCAAATATCTTACAACATGATTATTGAACATATCAGGTAACTGTGATGGTGGTGGTGGTGGCCAATACCTTCAGCACCACGCCACAGTCCACCACAGTCACCTCCTCTGTGTCCGGGTGTTTGGCAGCCTCGGCCACCACATGCAGTCCGTCCACCACCTTACCAAAGAGAGAATGTGAACTCGATCCACCACTTTGACGGTCACTGGTGAAGATGCCAAACCGACCACACTGACTTCTACCCGATGACTTTAACCCAAACACGTCCCCAGCGTGGGTTGGGTACTGGTACTCAACTTGGCCCATATCAAGGCCTGGCAGCATGGCGGACGTCCAGTGACCATCATTACTCATGAAGTGTCCGCCCTTCACATACTCTCCCATGTCCCCCTTCCTCCACACCTTGAACAGCCTGGTGTTAATGTAGGAGGGGCCGCGCTGCCCCGTGCACAACAGCAATAAATGTCTGCCCCGCGGGGTATCGGGGTTCAGACGGATTTTGACCCGCCGCGGCGCGCTGCCCGGCCAGGACAGGTCCAGGAACACCATGCAGGGGGGGGAGGGCGGCACAACCTCGCTCACCTGCAGGGTTGTCGCGCCCCGTGGCAGGGGAAGGTCCTTCAGGGCGTGGAGGCACAGCTGGCCGGCTTCAAGGCTTATTCTTGCGTGTCGGCGCTGACCTTTTGCCTGGTGGACAGCAAACACCCGGCCAGCCTCCAGCAGGCGCCTGGCGGGCTGCGTCAGGCTGCAGAGGTCCTTGGCCGTCAAGCTCCCTGTCCAGATAAAGTGCATTCTGTCCATGATGGTGGAGTCTGGGCCTGACTGGGGCCTGGGCTCCTCTGTAGCAAGTGTTTCCAGAGTGGCCTGGACAGCCTCCAGGGCTGCACTAGATGCCTCTTCCACCTCCCTCATGGTGGTGACGGTGCTGGCATCAGGAAAACATTCTAGGCACTCCTCCTTTGCCTTCACTGCCTTGCCAGTGTAACGAACCGCTTCAGTCACCGCTATGCCTACGTCTTGGTCTGTTGTAAAGTCGCGCAATGTCGCCAGCATGGCCTGCAGCCCCTGCTCCCCCTTCTTCAGCTTCTTCTCCTTGGCTGCTGCACGGGACTCTTCCTGCTGCAGGAGCTCCCTGGCACTCATGCTCTGGTTCACCAGTTCCAGGAGCCTGTCCTCCAGATGCTGCTGCCGCTTGACCCAGCCTGCCAGGGTCGTCTGGTACTGGTCCAGCTGCGACTGAGCCTCCTGGCAGGCGGTGATGGCAGCCTCAACTTTGGTCACCTGTTCCCCCAATAAGGAACTCATATATTTGCAGAGACCCTCCCCCCTATTCTTGCCAGATGCTCCTTCCCCGGCACTGGGTGGCGATGAGGCTGCTGCTGCTGGTGCCACCTCAGAGTGCCTCTTTCTTGCAAAGGCCTCAACAGCAAAGTTGACAGGGAACTGCCCTGCCCTGGGCAAGGCGTGGATGACGCAGCACTCTGGGCAGGCAACACAGTCGTGCTTCTTCAGCTGATCTATGCACAGCGTGCAGAGAGTGTGTCCACAGGGCAGGGAGTGTGGCCGCTTCACTCTGCCATAATAGTATGTCATGCATGCTGGACACTCCTCAGGGTTGCTGACAGTGTTCCTTCTTTTCTTCACCTGTGGCTGTCCTGGCATCCTGCCGCCCCGCCCTGCAGCCTTCATGACGCTGGTGGTGGTGGTGGTGTTGAGGGGCAGTGATGGTCTGACACACACTCCTTGCTGTGGCAGTGTTCCGTGAGGTGGTCACGGGCGTGGTGGGTGGGCACTCTTGGGCAGCACGGCTCTGCCTGGGAGTGGGCGTCGCTAAGTGCTGCTACACTGATAGTCTCCAAGTAGACAATGAGGTCATTGATAAGGGTGGGCAGGTACCGGTACTAACGGTACCAGCTAAACGGTACGGTACCGGTACCAGATTGCTCGGATTTATTTATTGGATTTCTTGATAATTCTTCATGTCCGATTTTTTTTTAGGTTGCTAATAAATATTGTTATTGTTATTAGACTATGATCGAGTACATCCAAAATAACTATACATCCAGTACCTGTGGATCTTAGTGACGCTCGTCGCCCGCCCGCCTCCGTGTGGTATCACGCGGTGTGGCCCTGTGTGGGTGGGGACGCCGAGTCACTGCCTCGCTGACCGTCTACTCAAGTTCCCGCCATTTTGTCCTGCTCTTCGTTTCCATCACAGCTCCCGCTTCCATTATTTTATTATTTTATTTATTTATTGAAGTTACTGGATAATTCTTGATGTCCGATTCTTTTTCTTTTTCAGGTTGCTAATAAATATTGTTATTGTTATTAGACTATGATCGAGTACATCCATATTAACTATACATGCTATTTTTTTTATCGAAAAAAATAAATATTCACTTCATTCAGAGAGAGAGAGAGAGAGAGAGAGAGAGAGAGGGAGAAAGAGTTTTCTTTACAGGAAATTTATTTGGGAATTTCATCAGAAGTCATTAAGATAAAAAAAAATACTCCTTCGGGTACCGGTACTAACAGTACCTGAGTTTTCGGTACCGGTACTACCGGTTCTCAAATTAACGGTACTTGCCCATCCCTAGTCACTGATAGTTTCCAAGGAGATAATCACTGTACAGTCGTGGGACACAAGTGATGAGTTTCCAAAATGTTTCGGACGCCGCTAGCGAAAGACGGCAACTATCCAGCTATATGTGACGTATGTGTGTGTGGGGGCCCCCCCCCCCACGACTGTACAGTGATTATCTCCTTGGAAACTATCAGTGACTAGGGATGGGCAAGTACCGTTAATTTGAGAACCGGTAGTACCGGTACCGAAAACTCAGGTACTGTTAGTACCGGTACCCGAAGGAGTATTTTTTTTTTATCTTAATGACTTCTGATGAGAGATATATTATTTAAGGATTTTTCTTACTAAACTGTGAGCATCAACTGCACGACGATGCTCTTGTTTCCACTAGTGCACGCTCTGTAATAAGATTTTTGCATTCCATAAGCTAAATATTTGCTTGGCTTTGGTCATCAGTGTGTATTCTGGAGAGAGAGAGAGAGAGAGAGAGAGAGAGAGAGATGAATTTCTCTTAAGAGAAAAAGTTACTGCAGAATAATAGCCTACATTTCTTAAATGCATAATAATAACTTAGTATTCGTAAATGTAAAGTAATAGCCTAGTTTCATAAATGCAAACAAATCGTTTAATATTCTTAAATGCAAAATAATAGCTTTGTATTTCAGATCAATTCATAATAGCCTACTAGTTTCCTAAATGCGCCGCCTGGCATGGTCGATGACGTCATTGCATAACATTGTCAAGCGAAAATGAAATGGTGGTAACATATTTTTAGACCGTATCAGAATTTTTGTGCACGTTATCAATGTTTTCGTCGTATTTTCTTAGTGAGGACGTTGCAGGAATGGATACAACATTTATTCATATGGATAATAGCGTTGTAAACAACTTTAGCTGTCACTGACTTAATTTGAACGAAATGTAGAGACATTTTCGTCCGCGAATTTAAAACTTATCAGTGTGCACAACTGACAAATTCATATCTAATAAAGTATGGAGAGTGTATATGTGGTGACATCTGAACATTAGCCTCTTTCCATGCGCTGTATATATTTTAAAGTCGGGGCCGGTGAACGAAACTCAGTGGACAGTGTGCCCCTCATGCAGTGGTGCCAGATGTTCTCATGTAAAGGCCACACCCAACAGCCAGACCCTCACCCCATGATGTGTTCAGTTAAGGGATACAGTTAAGCCCCTTGTAGATTAGCAACCATGCAGAGAGAGAGAGTGTTTGTTTTTCAGGGCTGTAATTTATGGGGGACTAGGAAGGGATAGCCCCCCAAAATTTTCTAGATCAGCCTCAAAATGACCCTAAAAATCCTTATTTAAAAAAAAAAATGCATGGTTGCTTTGTCCCCCCCCCCCCCCCCCCACACACACACACACCTAATGCCTCCCAGACCCCCCAAATCTGCCAATATTCCGGGCCTGTTTTAAGAAGTTACCGAGTTGTCTGGTGTGCACCTTAATTCCAGTAATCTTAATCGTGTAGTGTTTCTTAATTCTTAAAGAACCAGAATTCTCCGGTAAGTATCAGTTTTTCCATAGCCATGTTGTTTGATATTTGGTACTGATTTGTATTCAGTTATCATCATTATTATTATTATTATAACTTCTAATGTGTATCATTATCATTTTTATTATATTTTTTTTCATTTTCAAATTTTTTCTAATGTAGCAGATATTAGCTTCAGTTCTCCAGTAGTTAATATCTACATTCACTTTGTTTGATATTTGAGAGTACACGAACTCATTATTTATTGTTTTTGGCAATAAATGCTTAAATTGTGTGTGTGTGTGTGTGTGTGTGTGTGTTGATTTGTCTGTATATGTGTCTGTTTGTGTAGATGTATGTACGTATTCCCTTTTAAAAATATCATTTCATTCATATATCCTTAGCATACACATTTACTTCATTTCTTACCACTTCTATGATGATAATATTAATAATACTAATGATAATGATAATAATATTGAATTGGCATGGCAGCATTTATTATATCTAGTGACTCAAAGAAACAAATCCGAGAGAAATTGTAATAGTAGTAGTAGTAGTAGTAGTAGCAATAGTAGTAGCAATAGTAGTAAGGGTAAAAGGGATTGAGTACTTGTTATGAAATATATGGGAGTAGATTGTATGGGAAGGAAGGTTAGGGAGGGAGGAACTACAAAAAAAAAGAGAAAAAAAATGCTTTAAAGATTTGAACACTAGATGCTCGTAGATAAGATACAACCAGCATATCTCACTCTTATTACAATGCACACACACACACACACACACACACACACAGACCGGATAACTGGGGAAACATACAATCTTCTTAGAAACATAAAAGCGGCATTTACATATTTAGATGAAGAAATGGTGAAGAAATTAATAACATTGATGATACAGCCAAGACTGGAATATGCAGCATTAGTGTGGTCACCTAGATTGAAGAAAGAAATTAGAAAGTTGGAAAGAATACAGAGAGCAGCGACTAAACTACCAGAAACTCTTGAGAGAACATACTTATGAAGAAAGACTGGAGACATTGGGGCTAACAACACTGGAGAGAAGAAGAGAGAGAGGGGACCTAATAGCATTATACAGGATACAAGAGGGATTGGAGAAATTGGACAGGGAAGACTTGGTGGTACGTGACAGGAGTGTGCAAGAGGGAATAGTAAGAAACTGAAGAGTGTCTGTAGGAGAGACATCAAGAAATACAGTTTTCCATACAGAAGCATAACAACATGGAACGGACTTGACGAGGAGACTGTGTAAAAAAACGATTCATGAATTTAAAGCCAAACTGGATAATAAGCGTTATGGTGACGAGATAGCACGAGCCTAGTACGGCTCTTTTCCTGTATTTCACAACTACTACTAGGTAAAGACACACACACACACACACACACAACTGTTGCTAAAATCATTAACCTAAGCATGCAGTTTACCTTACCTCACCTAACCTAACCTAACCTAACCTTACCTTACCTAACCTAACCTTATCTTACCTTACCTTACCTTACCTTACCTTACCTCAAATAACCCTCCATTGCTACCTCTCACTCATTAACCATCCATGATCTGTGTTGGTGATTGTGGTGGTGGTGTTATTATGTAGAAGGAGTGTACTGGTGGTGATGGCCCAGAGCAGCGGCAACACCAGCAACACCAGACGCAGCACCAGTCATCACCACCACGGCCGCCGCCACTGTCCCGCGGCCTCCACTGGCTGCGGCGGCTGGTTAAGTAAGTGGCCCAAGGTAGGTGGTAGTGGTGTTGTGTTAGGAAGGAGGGCGGCGGTGGTGATGGTGGTAGAGACGAAGGAAGGCTTGGTGGTGGTGGTGAAGGAAGGCAGGGAAAGATGGGTAGATAGAATGGTTTTGATTGTGGTGGTGGTGGTTGTGGTGGAAGTAATGAAGGAAAGAACTAATGATAAATTTGATAATGAGTAAGGAAGAAAGGTGCGATAGTTTACGTCAAAAAAAAAGGAAGGAAGGAGGAACAACTGGATGACGTAAAGGAAAGAAGGAAGGAGAAAGCAAGCCAAAGTAGGTTAGGAAGAATGGAAGGAGGAGAACTTTTGTGTGTGTGTGTGTGATTTCAGGTCAGGTCAGGTCAAATGTGACTTAAAACACTGTACATAGCCTATTATCATTGCTGACTGTATCCATAAATAGTTAGATGGCTGATTGACTGACTGACCGGCTGATTGACTGACTGGCTGATTGACTGATTGGCTGATTGACTGACTGGCTGATTGACTGACTGGCTGATTGACTGACCGGCTGATTGACTGACTGGCTGATTGACTGACTGGCTGATTGACTGACTGGCTGATTGACTGTCTGGCTGGACGATTGACTGACCGGCTGATTGACTGACTGACTGATTGACTGACTGACTGGCTGATTGACTGACTGGCTGATTGACTGGCCGGCTGATTGACTGACTGGCTGATTGACTGGCCGGCTGATTGACTGACTGGCTGATTGACTGGCTGGCTGATTGACTGGCTGGCTGATTGACTGACTGGCTGATTGACTGACTGGCTGATTGACTGACTGGCTGATTTGACTGGCTGGACGATTGACTGACTGCCTGAACGATTGACAGACTGGCTGATGGAATAACTGGCTGACTGACTGGGTGATTGACTGACTGGCTGGCTAACACACACTCACTCACTAGCTGTCTGTCTAAATGTCTGATGGTGACTGGCTTATTACTGACTGATTGACTGACTGGCTGGGGAATGTATGTATATCCTATCTGTACATAAATTAGGTAAATATATGTGCTTTCTCATATATGTCTTTTCACACACACACACACACACACACACACACACACACACACACACACACACACACACACACACACACAGTTTCTCAATGGACTTACACACACACACATCCATTGGTATTTCTCAAGTCTTCCACAATACTTTACCTCCGAGCTGTTTGGTCACCTTCTCGCAACACAGCTTGTTTGTTACCACCTGCCTGCTGTTGCCACTGCCTCACCTCTCCCCTCATTCCCTCACTCGGCCCCTCTTTGCAAGTCATGCCGTATATGCTCATGTAAAAATCAGCACCCCACCACAGCACACCCTTCCTCCCATGTAAAAAACAGCCCCCACACACATGAAACACACACACCCTTCCTCCCATGTAAAAAACAGCCCCCACACACACAGGAAACACACACACCCTTCCTCCCATGTAAAAAACAGCCCCCTCAACTCCCCCCTCAATACATACACACCCTCCCATGTAAAAATCAGCCCCCTCCTCCCCCCCCTCCACACACACACCCTTCCTCCCATGTAAAAATCAGACCCCTCCCCCTCCACACACACACCCTTCTTCCCATGTAAAAAACAGCCCCTTCCTCCCCTCCACACACATATCCTTCCTCCCATTTAAAAATCAGCCCCCCCCCCCCCCTCCACACACACACGCACACACCCTTCCTCCCATGTAAAAATCAGCCCCTCCTCCCCCCTCCACACACACCATTCCTCCCATGTAAAAACCAGCTCCCCCCTCCTCCCCTCACACACATATCCTTCCTCCCATGTAAAATCAGCCCCTCCTCCCCTCCACACACACACACACACCCTTCCTCCCATGTAAAATCAGCCCCTCCTACCCCTCCACACACACACACACCTTTCCTCCCATGCAAAAATCAGCCCCTCCCCTCAACACACACATCCTTCCTCCCATGTAAAATCAGCCCCTCCTCCCCCCTCCACACACACACACCCTTCCTCCCATGCAAAAATCAGCCCCTCCCCCTCAACACACGTATCCTTCCTCCCATGTAAAAATCAGCCCCTCCCCCCCTCCACACACACACACCCTTCCTCCCATGTAAAAACAGCCCCTTCCTCCCCTCCACACACATATCCTTCCTCCCATGTAAAAATCAGCCCCTCCTCCCCCACATCCACACACACACAACCTTCCTCCCATGTAATCAGCCCCTCCTCCCTCCACACACACACAAACACCCTTCCTCCCATGTAAAAATCAGCCCCTCCCCCTCAACACATGTATCCTTCCTCCCATGTAAAAAACAGCCCCCTCCTCCCCCCTCCACACACATCCTTCCTCCCATGTAAAAACAGCCCCTCCTCCCCACCTCCACACACACATCCTTCCTCCCATGTAAAAAAACAGCCCCCTCCTCCCCCCCCTCCACACACACACCCTTCCTCCCATGTAAAAATCAGCCCCCTCCTCCTCCCTCTCCACACACACACACCCTTCCTCCCATGTAATAATCAGCCCCTCCCCTCCCTCCACATACACACACCCTTCCTCCCATGTAAAAAACAGCCCCTTCCTCCCCCTCCACACACACACCCTTCCTCCCATGTAAAAATCAGCACCCTCCTCCTCCTCTATACACACACACACATACACATCCTCCCATGTAAAAAACAGGCCCCCCCCACACACACACACACACACACCCTCCCATGATATGTTTGTTTGACGTCCTCTCCCGCCCCCCACTTGTGATTGTTACGTTCTCGGAAAAGCACTCAGCAATTGCACTTGTAGGTGATAAGGGCGCCTTCCTTAAACCTTATCATAAGTGACCTTCAGCCTTAAAAATACTTGATAGTGAGAAGCAAATATGAAACCGTCACCGCCACACTTCCCCCAGGAAATGCATACGTGAAATGGCATAAATTAAAACTGAACCCATTGAAAAAGGTGAGCCAGATGGATTGTAAAGAGAGCAAACTACACCCGAAATTGACCTCCCTTTTGGCCACCCTCTACGAAATTGACCTCCCTTTTGGCCACTACGAAATTGACCTCCCTTTTGGCCACCCTCTACGAAATTGACCTCCCTTTTGGCCACCCTCTACGAAATTGACCTCCCTTTTGGCCACTCTACGAAATTGACCTCCCTTTTGGCCACTCTACGAAATTGACCTCCCTTTTGGCCACCCTCTACGAAATTGACCTCCCTTTTGGCCACCCTCTACGAAATTGACCTCCCTTTTGGCCACCCTCTACGAAATTGACCTCTGTTTTGGCCACCCTCTACGAAATTGACCTCCCTTTTGGCCACCCTCTACGAAATTGACCTCACTTTTGGCCACCCTCTACGAAATTGACCTCCCTTTTGGCCACCCTCTACGAAATTGACCTCCCTTTTGGCCACTCTACGAAATTGACCTCCCTTTTGGCCACTCTACGAAATTGACCTCCCTTTTGGCCACCCTCTGAAATTGACCTCGATTTTGGCCACCCTCTACGAAATTGACCTCCCTTTTGGCCACCCTCTACGAAATTGACCTCCCTTTTGGCCACCCTCTACGAAATTGACCTCCCTTTTGGCCACCCTCTACGAAATTGACCTCCCTTTTGGCCACCCTCTACGAAATTGACCTCCCTTTTGGCCACCCTCTACGAAATTGACCTCCCTTTTGGCCACCCTATCAGAAATTGACCTCCTTTTGGCCACCCTCTGAAATTGACCTCCTTTTGGCCACTCTACGAAATTGACCTCCTTTGGCCACCCTCTACGATTTTGACCTCCCTTTTGGCCACTCTACGAAATTGACCTCCCTTTTGGCCACCCTCTACGAAATTGACCTCCCTTTTGGCCACCCTCTACGTAATTGACCTCCCTTTTGGCCACCCTCTACGAAATTGATCTCTCTTTTGGCCACTCTCTACGTAATTGACCTCCCTTTTGGCCACCCTCTACGAAATTGACCTCCCTTTTGGCCACCCTCTACGTAATTGACCTCCCTTTTGGCCACCCTCTACGAAATTGATCTCTCTTTTGGCCACTCTCTACGTAATTGACCTCACTTATGGCCACCCTCTACGAAATTGACCTCCCTTTTGGCCACCCTCTACGTAATTGACCTCCCTTTTGGCCACCTTCTACGAAATTGATCTCCCTTTTGGCTTTACTTTTGTCTGTTGTGGGAGCAGTGAATAGCAGGCTTTTTTTTTTTTTTTTTTTTTTTAAACCGTCTGTTGTAAAAAAAAAAATTACGGTAAATAATGACGATTGTAAAGAGGGGAAAACCTGTACATATATTTAAACCCGTCAGAAATTACGACTTTTATAGAAACTTCCCTCCAGAAATCGACCCTAAAAATCATTAAAAAAAAATTTGTAGAGAGCAAACTTAATTAAATAATGACGATTGTAAAGAGGGGAAAACCTGTACATATATTTAAACCCGTCAGAAATTACGACTTGTATAGAAACTTACCTCCAGAACTTGACCCTAAAAATCATAAAAAATAATGTAAAGAGAGCAAACATAATTAAATAATGATGATTGTAAGGAGGGGAAAACCTGTATATTTAAACCCCTTGGAAATTACAATGTATATAGAAACTTGCCTCCAGAACTTGACCCAAAAAATCATAAAAAAAAAAAAAATGTAAAGAGTAAACATAATTAAATAATGATGATTGTAAGGAGGGGAAAACCTGTATATTTAAACCCCTTCAGAAACTATGATGTATATAGAAACTTGCCTCCAGAACTTGACCATAAAAAACGTTAATAAAAAAAGTTCCGTTATTCCAAAATCATACACGGTAATTGTCGCAGTTCTTGCCAACCATAGCTAAGGCATCTCATTAGGAAGGCAAAGTTGAGTGTGAGAAGCTAAATGGTGACACAGATGAGTGGACGAGTGAGGACAGTGATGAGTTTAGTGATAGTGATGAGTCATAATAGTATTGACAGAGGAAGGTTAAAAGATAAAATAGAGGAGATATGAGGCGTATAGCGTACAAGGAGTGACCTGTTAGAAGCTGAGTGAACGAGGAGTGATGACGATGATGAGTTTAGCGATAGTGATGAGTCATAATAGTATTGACAGAGGAAAGTTAAAAGATAAAATAGAGGAGATATGAGGCGTATAGCGTAAAAGGAGTGACCTGTTAGAAGCTGAGTGAACGAGGAGTGATGACGATGATGAGTTTAGTGATAGAGATGAGTTATAAGTGTGTTGACAGAGGAAAGTTAAAAGATAAAATAGAAGAGACATGAGGCGTATAGCGTAAAAGGAGTGACCTGTTAGAAGCTGAGTGAACGAGGAGTGATGACAATGATGAGTTTAGTGATAGTGATGAGTTATAAGTGTGTTGACAGAGGAAAGTTAAAAGATAAAATAGAAGAGACATGAGGCGTATAGCGTAAAAGTAGTGACCTGTTAGAAGCTGAGTGGACGAGAGTGACGGCAGCGATGAGTATTGATAGAGATGAGTTATAAGAGTGATGATGGAGGAAGGTTAAAAGATAGAATAGAGAGGAAATATAAGGCGTAAAGCGTAAAAGGTGACTTGTGAGAAGCTAATAGATAAGCAAGGAGTGACGGCAGTGATGAATATTGATAGAGATGAGTTATAAGAGTGATGATGGAGGAAGGTTAAAAGATAGAATAGAGAGGAAATATAAGGCGTAAAGCGTAAAAGGTGACCCGTGAGAAGCTAATAGATAAGCAAGGAGTGACGGCAGTGATGAATTTAGTGAGTGAAAATGATAGCTACGATAGTGGTGACAGAGGAAGGTTAAAAGATAAAATAGAGGAGATATGAAGCTTATTTAGTAAAAAGTGTCAACCTGCCATTTGTATACAGTTGCCCCTCAAATAGTACGGTTTCCAATAGTTCGGTTTCAGTTTTATACGGATGGTCATGGAAGATCTTTTAGGATTTTTAAATTTCCTGCTTATTGGGAAATTTGAAAATCCTAAAAAATCATCGTATAAAATCCACATAAAACCAAAACCGTACTATTTGAGGGACGACTATAATTTTGAGCAAGTTGTGTTTTCAAGCATTCTAAGGTCGTTATTTTAGTCTCAAAGGGTAAAGAGATGATAAATAAGGTCGCATGTTGGCACTATAATTGTTGTTGTTGTTGTTCTCGGGTCACTCGCTCGCTCTCGACCCACGCACATGCACTCTTGCCTCATGTGCGTGTGTGTGTGCGTAATGCTCACACCCACCATACGCACATGATTATACAAGGTGAGTATGTGTTTGCTTGTGTTAATGCATCTTGGTCTGTCTGTGTGTGTGTGTGTGTGTTTGTGCATGTGAAGGTGTGTGTTGGTTCTCTAAATACTACATACATACATAAACAATCCTTTTTTTATTTTTTTTATTTTCTATTTACTTATTCATTTTTATTTTTTATTCTATTATTTTATTTCTTTATTTATTTTTTTTTTTTATTTATTTATTTAATTTATTTATTTATTTATTTATTATTATTATTTTTTTTTTATGGACGCTCCTCGACTTGCAGTTACTAGGTTACATTCTAATAAACTTCTTACTTTTTCTTACTCTTTACCCGTTACTCCTTTACTCCTTTACTTTTTTATTTATTTATTCATTTTTCATTTTTTTTTCCATTTCATTTATTTTTTGTACAGACGCCCCTCGACTTACAATTATCAGGTTACGTTCTAATAAACTCACTTTGCATAGAAATATACCAGACGAATCTGCACCTATCGGACACCAATAATCCAGCCTGTAATATATCGTAGAACACTCAACACAGCCTACAGTTCCACAAAATCACCCAACACCGCAATATTCCATCGCAAAACATCAAAAAGCGTATCGAAATTCAAAGTACGGACTCGGCCTATTACGTACATCAATATCGCGCTCTCTGCCTATTACGTACATCAATATCACACACTCTGCCTATTACATACATCAATATCACACACTGCCTGTTACGTACATCAATATCACACACTGCCTGTTACGTACATCAATATCGCACACTCTGCCTGTTACGTACATCAATATCACACACTGCCTGTTATGTACATCAGTATCACACACTGCCTGTTACGTACATCAATATCACACACTCTGCCTATTACGTACATCAATATCACACACTCTGCCTGTTACGTACATCAATATCACACACTGCCTGTTATGTACATCAGTATCACACACTGCCTGTTACGTACATCAATATCACACACTCTGCCTATTACGTACATCAATATCACACACTCTGCCTATTACATACATCAATATCACACACTGCCTGTTACGTACATCAATATCACACACTGCCTGTTACGTACATCAATATCACACACTGCCTGTTACGTACATCAATATCACACACTCTGCCTGTTACGTACATCAATATCACACTCTGCCTGTTACGTACATCAATATCACACACACTGCCTATTACGTACATCAATATCACACACTTTGCCTATTACGTACATCAATATCACACACTCTGCCTGTTACGTACATCAATATCACACACTCTGCCTGTTACGTACATCAATATCACACACTCTGCCTGTTACGTACATCAATATCACACACTCTGCCTGTTACGTACATCAGTATCACACACACTGCCTATTACGTACATCAATATCATACACTGCCTATTATGTACATCAATATCACACTGCCTATTACGTACATCAATATCACACACACTGCCTGTTACGTACATCAATATCACACACACTGCCTGTTACGTACATCAATATCACACACTCTGCCTGTTACGTACATCAATATCACACACTCTGCCTATTACATACATCAATATCACACACTGCCTATTACGTACATCAATATCTCACACTCTGCCTGTTACGTACATCAATATCACACACTGCCTGTTACGTACATCAATATCACACACACTGCCTGTTACGTACATCAATATCACACACACTGCCTATTACGTACATCAATATCTCACACTCTGCCTATTACGTACATCAATATCACACACTCTGCCTATTACGTACATCAATATCTCACACTCTGCCTATTACGTACATCAATATCACACACACTGCCTGTTACGTACATCAATATCACTCACTCTGCCTATTACGTACATCAATATCTCACACTCTGCCTATTACGTACATCAATATCACACACTCTGCCTATTACGTACATCAATATCTCACTCTGCCTATTACGTACATCAATATCACACACAATGCCTGTTACGTACATCAATATCACTCACTCTGCCTATTACGTACATCAGTATCACACACACTGCCTGTTACGTACATCAATATCACACACTGCCTGTTACGTACATCAATATCACACACTCTGCCTGTTACGTACATCAATATCACACACTCTGCCTGTTACGTACATCAGTATCACACACTCTGCCTGTTATGTACATCAATATCACACACTCTGCCTGTTACGTACATCAATATCACTCACTCTGCCTATTACGTACATCAATATCACACACACTGCCTGTTACGTACATCAATATCACACACACTGCCTATTACGTACATCAATATCACACACTCTGCCTATTACGTACATCAATATCACTCACTCTGCCTATTACGTACATCAATATCACACACAATGCCTGTTACGTACATCAATATCACTCACTCTGCCTATTACGTACATCAATATCACACACTGCCTATTACGTACATCAATATCGCACACTCGTAAAGTTTGGAAGTCATTAGTCGGGGCATGGCAAGTAGAAGAGTGTCTATTCTGTTTACCTTGTCTGTGTCTGTCTGATATTGATTTATCTTCTGTCCACCTATTCTCTATTCTATTGGAGCAGCGTCTAGTGGGCTTTGTTGTGTTTTGTTATGTTTTTTTGGCCTTGAACTTTTTCCTCTATCATAAAAAAATGTGTGTTTGTGAATGCCAGCAAGTCTGTGTATGCATGATAGCTATTCATTCCTTGGCACACACACACACACACACACACACCTATACACACACACTCACATCTATACACACACACACACACACACACACACCTATACACTTACACACACATACGCAAACACTTACGCACATACTCACACACAAACACTCACACACGCACACCTGTTAGCATGCGCGCACACCTGAGTTGATTGCATCTGCTACTTAATTTATTTTTCGCCTAATTTGCACTTGCTTACCTTACCTGCATGTTCTGTTACTAAACCACATTAGGAGGAGGAGGAGGAGGAGGAGGAGGGGGTGTAGGTAAGGCCAGGAAGAGTAGGAAGGTTTTATTAGAAGACTTTTTTTTTACATTATTCAAGAGCTTAGATTTTTAGTTTGCTAGTCAGGATGAATAAGTTTTTTGTTTGTTTTTCTCATTTTCACTCTCTCATTCTCTTGCTTCCATTCTCTCTCTCTCTCTCTCTCTCTCTCTCTCTCTCTCTCTCTCTCTCTCTCTCTCTCTCTCTCTCTCTCTCTCTCTCTTCCAATTTCTCTTCCGGTTTCTCTCACTTCCACTTCCAATCTCTCTTTCTCTTCCTCTCTCTTCCACTTCCAATCTCTCTTTCTCTCCCTCAACCATCTTTCTCCCTACTTTCCTCTCCCTTCCTCACTCAGCCTTTTTTCTCTCCCTCCCTCTCACTTTCACTTTCACTCACCCTTCTCCCTTCCTCTCACTCAACCCTCTGTCTCTCCCCCTCTCTCTCCATCAACTCCCTTTCTCTCCCTCTCTTTCTCTCTCCATCAACCCCTTTTCTCTCTCCGTCAACCCTCTCCCTCTCTCCCTACCCCCACCTCATTCCCTCCATCCCTCCCTCTCTCTCTCTCTCCCCCTCCTGCTCACTTACCCCTCTCTCCCTCTCCTTCAGATGACCACCATGCCCGGGTTGCCGACACGACCTTGCATATACGACATTGACCTTGATCTGGAGACGGAGGAGGTCATGGGACTGTTCTGAGCACCACCACCTCCACCTCCGCTGTTGATATCGAAGGGGAAGAAAATGATGTGGAGGAAGAGAGAGGGAGAGGGAGAGAGAGAAGGGATGCCAGGATGCTACTGAAGAGATTTGCTGCTTTATTCCTTTGTTTTGTTTTGTTTGAAGTTGATTTTGTATTTTTTTCTATTTTCTCAGTATTTTTTCTTGTTGTTTTTGTTTGTGTTACTTTCCACATCCTTTTTTTTCTTTTCCTCCTTTCCTCTTTTCAGTAATCTTTTCATTTTTTTTCTAATTCCTCTATTTTTTTTACATATTTTATTTTAATTTCTATCATCTTTTTTTTCTATTTTCTCTTGTTATACTTTCCACCTCTTCCTTTTTTCTTTTCCTCCTTTCCTCTTTTCAATAATCTTTTTCCTTTTTTTTCTAATTCCTCAATATTTTTTTCACTTTTTATTTTACTCAATCATCTTTTTTCAATTTTCTCTTGTTATACTTTCCTCCACCTCCTTTTTTATTTTTTCCTCCTTTCCTCTTTTCAGTAATCTTTTTCATCCTTTTTTTCTAATTCCTCAGTGTTTTTTTTACATATTTTATTTTACTTTCTAACTCACATTTTTCTGTTTCCTCATCATTATCATTTTTCCTTATTATACTTTCCACATCCTCCTTTTCTCTCTTTTCCTCCTCCTTTCCTCTTTTCAGTAATCCAATTTTGTTTCATCTTCCTTTTCCTTTTCTCTCTATTAATAATCTTGTTTTAGGGACAGACAGACATCCCTTCGTTATCTTTTCATTTAACTTTCCTAATGACAGAAAAAAGCAAAAAAAAAAGAGGGAAAATAAGGTAAAGGTGGAACTCAAGATTAAGGAAAGCATGTAAGTCCTTTTTTGTGTCATTGTTATGTTTCTTGCTCAAAGTGATGCTGCTGTTGTTGTTGTTATTGCTGCTGCTGTTGTTTTTTATGTACTCCTTCCATTGTGTCTTCCTTTCTCTCTCCTCTTTCTTCCTCCTTCCTCTCTTTCTTCCAATATGTTCTCTTACTTTCTCTTCTTTGTCTTTCTTGCACTCTTCCAATATCTCTCTCTTCCTATCTCTTCCAATCTCTCTCCCTTTCTCTCTCCTTCCTGTATTTCTCTTCCTTTCTCCTTCCTCTTTTTCTTCCAATATTTTCCTCTTCCTTTCTCTTCCAATATCTCTCTTCCTTTCCATTCTAATCTCTTCCTTTCTCTCCTTCCTCTCTCTCTTCCAATCTCTCTTCCCCAATCCCTTTCAAAATATCTCTTATCCACTTTCTTCCATTCTTGCAATATCTATCTATTTCTCTCCTAATCTCTTCCAGTATCGATAACAACATAGAGAGATTCAATACAAAAATGCCATCACTAGTTTTTATATACTTAAGTAGCTATATAGATTTAATATGAAGAGCTTATCATTAATATTGTTATCTGTATGTTTAATTAGTCAGATTTAGGTTTGCATTCTTAAACATTTCCACGACTAATCTCACACCCCATTAATATTTCTCTGCTTATATATCGGGCCCAGAGAGGGAAGGTCAAGTCACATTTTGTTGATATGTTTAATGATTGTTATATTCCATCCATCTTGTTATTTTTACTATCAAGTACGTATGTAAAAAGTGATATGCAGTCTGTTATTTTGTTCTGTGCTTATATATCAAGTTCAGAAAGGGAAGGCCAAGTCATAGTTTGTTGATATTTTAGTGATTCTGTTATATTTCATCCATCCTGTTATTTTATCTATCAGTACTTAAAAGGTGATATCCAGTCTGTTGTGTTCTCTGCTTATATATCAAGTTCGGTAAGAGAAGCTCAAGTCACAGTTTGTTGATATATTTAGTGATTCTTATATTCCATCCATCTTGTTATTTTTTCTAGCAAGTACATACAAAGTGATATCCAGTCCATTAATATGTTCGCTGCTTATGTATCAAGTTCAGGAAGGTCACAGGTTGTTGATATATATAGTCATTGCCATCCTACATCCATCGTAGTTTTACATGTCAAGCAAAATATAATTCCCGTCCATATCAAGCAGAAAGTGATATCGCGTCCATTAATTTCTTTCCCTGTTTATATATCAAGTTCACAGGTTGTTGATATATAGTCTTTCCATCTTCCATCTATCGTAGTTTAATCTCTCAAGGAAAATTTAATGTCCTGTCCATATCAAGCAGGAAGTGATATTGCATCCATTAATTTCTTTCCCTGTTTATATATCAAGTTCACAGGTTGTTGATATATAGAGTCTTTCCATCTTCCATCTATCGTAGTTTAATCTCTCAAGGAAAATTTAATGTCCTGTCCATATCAAGCAGGAAGTGATATTGCGTCCATTAATTTGTTTCTCTTCTTATATATCAAGGTTGGGAAGGCCACAGGTTGTTGATATATAGAGTCATTCCATCTTCCATCCGTCTAGTTTTATCTGTCAAGCAAAATATAATGTCCCGTCCATATCAAACAGAGGGTAATATTCAGTCCATTAATTTGTCCTCCTGCATATTTACAAGGTTCGGGAAGTTCACAGGTTGTTGATATATAGAGTCTCTCCATCTTCCAACCATTTAGTTTTATCTGTCAAGCAAAATATGATGTCCCGTCCATATCAAGCAGAAAGTGATATCGCGTCCATTAATTTGTTTTTCTTCTTATATGTCAAGTTGAGGAAGGTCATAGGTTGTTGATATATAGAGTCTCTTCATCTTCCAACCATTTAGTTTTATCTGTCAAGCAAAATATAATGTCCCGTCCATATCAAGCAGAAAGTGATATCACATCCATTAATTTGTTTCTCTTCTTATATGTCAAATTGAGGAACTTCACAGGTTGTTGATATATAGAGTCTCTCCATCTTCCATCCATCGTAGTTTTATCTGTCAAGCAAAATATGATGTCCCGTCCATATCAAGCAGAAAGTGATATCACATCCATTAATTTGTTTCTCTTATATATCAAGGTTGGGAAGGCCACAGGTTGTTGATATATAGAGTCTTTCCATCTTCCATCCATCGTAGTTTTATCTGTCAAGCAAAATATGATGTCCCGTCCATATCAAGCAGAAAGTGATATCGCGTCCATTAATTTGTTTCTCTTCTTATATGTCAAATTGAGGAACTTCACAGGTTGTTGATATATAGAGTCTCTCCATCTTCCATCCATCGTAGTTTTATCTGTCAAGCAAAATATGATGTCCCGTCCATATCAAGCAGAAAGTGATATCGCGTCCATTAATTTGTTTCCCTGCTTATATATCAAGGTTGGGAAGGTTGCAAGTTGTTGATACATTAGCCATTCCATCTTCCATCCATCCTGTTATTTTATCTATTAAGCAAAGGACTTGTACTTCATAGCAGATTCTTATATCCTATCCTCATACCAGAGTCTTGCCAACATAACATAATAATTTTCTCTCCCTCTGATGGTGTTGGGCTTCTTTCCCTCACTCACAGATATGGAAGAAGAGAAAGTCAGGTTGTACAGAAGGGAAGAAGAGAAGGGAGACAGAGAAATCATGTTGACAGAAGGGAGAAAGAGAAGATCAGATTGACAGAAGGGAGGAAGAGAAATCAGGTTGACAGAAGGAAAGGACAGAAGGGAAAAAGAGAAGATCAGGTTAACAGAAGGAAAGGACAGAAGGGAGAAAGAGAAGATCACGTTGACAGAAGGGAAGAAGAGAACGGAGGAAGAGAAATCGGGTCTCACAAAAAGGGAGGAAGATATCACATTGCACAGAAGAGAAGGGAAAGTTGAACAAAGAGGGAGGAAGAGAGGAACTGGCTATACTTTAACCATGGCAGCATTCAGATCAAGAGGATAAGAAAGTTCAAATTTTGGTAGCACTAGTAACATGCGTAGTTAGAATATTTGAAGTGTTTGTGAGAGGTTAGGGAGTTCCAAGACTTAATCCTCTTTGTCCTCCTCCTAAACCTCTTCTAAAGCTCTTAATCCTCTTTGTCCTCCTCCTAAACCTCTTCTAAAGCTCTTAATCCTCTTTGTCCTCCTCCTAAACCTCTTCTAAAGCTCTTAATCCTCTTTGTCCTCCTCCTAAACCTCTTCTAAAGCTCTTAATCCTCTTTGTCCTCCTCCTAAACCTCTTCTAAAGCTCTTAATCCTCTTTGTCCTCCTCCTAAACCTCTTCTAAAGCTCTTAATCCTCTTTGTCCTCCTCCTAAACCTCTTCTAAAGCTCTTAATCCTCTTTGTCCTCCTCCTAAACATCTAAACCTCTTAATCCTTTTCTAAACCTGTTAATCCCTCCTAAACCTCTTCTAAAGCTCTTAATCCTCTTTGTCCTCCTCCCAAACCTCTTCTAAAGCTCTTAATCCTCTTTGTCCTCCTCCTAAACCTCTTCTAAGGCTCTTAATCCTTTTCTAAACCTGTTAATCCGTACGTAATGACAGATGGGTTGCGTTAATGGTGCCTTAGGTAATACAGAATGAAGACAAAAGAATAGTAAGAAATGCCAGTAGTAATTGCAGATGATTTTCCTCAATGGCTTGCCTTAGATTAGATAGTTAATGAATGAAGATGATAGTGTTGATAAATGATAAAACTAACGATACAGCTTTTGTTTACTGAGTGCCTTTGATAGTAAAAGAGGATGTTAGATTAGTCAGATAATATAGGAGTGATAATAAATAGTTTGTCAGTGGAATACCATAGATATTTAATGAATGGAGATGATAGTGTTGATAAATGATAAAACTAATGATACAGCTTTTGTTTACTGAGTACCTTTTGATAGTAAAAGAGTATGTTAGATTAGTCAAATAATAGGAGTGATGATAGATAGTTTTAGTCATTGGCTTGCCATAGATAGTTAATGAATGGAGATAAATGATAAAAGTATTGATATATTTTTTGGTTAATTGAGTGCCTTTAATTGATAGCAAGTAATAACAAATAACAGTAGTGATGGTAAATACACTTGGGTTGATGGAGTGACTGATAGTAAATGGAGATGATAGTTATATAAAGTAATAGTGAATAGTTTGGGGGATGAACTGCCTTAGATAAGAGAGTGAAAACAATAGAATAATAATAGATAATAGTAATAGTAGATAGTTTGTCGAGGGATGATCGTTCGTTTAAGTGCAATGCTGAGTTTTCTTATTAATATTTTGGAGTGAAAAAAAAAAAGAAAAAAAAGAAAAAAGGAGATACCATAAGATTAATTAAACTTCCATTATATAAAACAAGTACCATAATTAACCACACAGAAATGAGAGAATGGTCATGCTTTCTCTTAAGGGACCAATTAAGCCTAGTAAAAGCCATATTTCTTTATCTTGGCCGTAATGTTCTTGGTGATTGTTAGGCATTGGTGGTAGTGTCCTGAATTTTGTCTGTGTGTGTGTGTGGTGTGTAATTTTTTTTTTATTATTATTATTATTATTTATTTATTTTTTTTTTATTATTTTTTTTTTTTTTGGGGGGGGGGGTCATACACACCTGTTTCCACTCTTGCATTTTTTTATTTTATTTATTTATTTTTTTTTTTTTTCCATACCTGTTTTTACTGTTTCCACACCTGCATTTTTATTTTATTTTATTTTTTCTTTTCATTACACACCAGTTTCCACACCTGCTTTTTTTTTATTACACCAGTTTCCACACCTGCACTTAAATTACACACCTTATTTAGTTTCTTCAATGGTTCTTAATTATGCACACCTGTCCCACACCTGCACCATATTTTGTTTTCTTCATATCTTGTATTATTTTTTTTACTGTCCTTTATTGTTCTTATTACACACCTGTTTCCACACCTGCTTTTGAATTACACACCTTATTTTGTTTTTCTAGACCTCTTATTTGATTTTTGTTCTCTATCACACACCCGTTTCCACACCTGCACATGAATTACACACCTTATTTTTTTATTATTATTATTATTACATGCCCGATTCCACACCTGCACTTAAATTACACACCTTATTTTGTTTTCTAGACCTTATATTTACTTTCTTCAATGGCTCTTTATGACACGCCCGCTCCCACACCTGCAAAACTCTTCCGGACAGGTGTGTTTCGGGGAGTGTAGCGTCATGTGCAAGAGGAAGTGTTGTTGCTGTTGTTGTTATTGTTTACTCCTGTTTATTACTGTTTTGTTTATCGGTTCTGTCGTTCGTTGTTCATTGGTGTCAAATGTAAACAGGAAATAAATATTCTCATCGCTTTGCATATCAACTTTAAACTTTACCTTGGCGAGACTTGAGATTGTGATTAGTAGTAGTAGTAGTAGTAGTAGTAGTGGTGGTAGGAGGAGGAGGAGTAACTGTAGTAGTAATAGTTGTAGTAAGAGCTAGTAGTATCAATTATTCTCTCTCTCTCTCTCTCTCTCTCTCTCTCTCTCTCTCTCTCTCTAACACAACCCAACACCCTTTAATTTGACCTCACCCCCACAGACACCCTTCCCAAATCACTCAACCCACTATACATACAATCCACCACCCTTTAATTTGACCTCACCCCCCAGACACCCTTCCCAAATCCCTCAACCCTCTATACATACAATCCAACACCCTTTAATTTGACCTCACCCCCCCAGACACCCTTCCCAAATCCCTCAACCCTCTATACATACAATCCAACACCCTTTAATTTGACCTCACCCCCCCAGACACCCTTCCCAAATCCCTCAACCCTCTATACATACAATCCAACACCTTTTATAATGATCTCAACTCTCCGTTTTCCCGCGATAGGGCTTCAACAACCTTCCAATCTGCATGGCCAAGACTCACCTGTCCCTTACGGCTGACCCCAGCAGGAAGGGCGCACCTACGGGCTTCACCTTGCCTGTGCGGGATGTGAGAGCGTCGGTGGGGGCCGGCTTCCTCTTCCCTCTTGTTGGCACGGTAAGGGTGTGAGAGAGAGAGAGCAAGAGAGTGAGTGAGAGATTTACATAGATATTCAGACCACATAGACGCCATGGCCCATACAAGGTGGTCTCCATGGGCTGATCTTGAGTTGCTGGAAAAGGTGTAGTTCATGTTTTACTGAGGAAGGATAGGACAAGACTTTTTTTATCGGGTATATTTACATAATGCACAAAATATTGCACTGGCTACTACAAGGATGCCCCAAAAAATTAAGTTAACGCATTACATTGTCTTTATGCAGCACGCGAAACATAATGCAAAATATCACCCCGGATGTTACAAGAATGCAGCGAGAAATCAAGACATTATATCAAGTATTTATGTAGTGCACAAAATATCACCCCGGGTGTTACAAGAAATAAACAATGTTATGAAAACCACCACAGTCACCTCCATTATCTTGCTGTGGTGTTCAAGGGTGTAGAGTCGGAGTTCAAATTTTCCGACTGCGACTCCAGAAAATTTTAAAGTTGCGACTCCGACTCCGGCCGACTGCCTGTAGTGCCGGAAGACTCTCTTGAGGTCCTTTTTCTTACATGTATTTACATCCAAATTACGTGTACTCGATATAGACAACATCTAGGTGATGTAAAAGAAAAAAAACTTCACACCTACATTACATGATAAATGATTACGTTATGAGCACGCCTATGGGGTATTTTTTTGAATATATTTAAAATCGGACGAGTACATATTTTTCTCTCAGCGTGGCCGGGAAACCCTAAATTACCATGTGGTGAGGTTTGTTTTCGTAAAATTAAAACCCCTCCCCCTTGGGGGGGCTTTAGAGTAATAGTTGGACATGCGCGTCATAAGACGCTCTTGTCAACATATGCGGTATCATTCGTATATACGTAAAAATTGCATTAGAATATTTTATTTCTTCGTAAATTTTGTCATCTGTCATCCTCTCTTCTTCGCGCGGAGAGGCAGGGGAGGAAGAGAGGTGCCACCGCGCCAGTGCCAAGCGAGAGACAGACGAGAAAAGTATGTCGTACTTTTCTCTCCTCTCCAGCCAAAAAAACGTCCTGACAAATGATGTACAAGCGCAAGGCAACCAGAAAAAGTCACCAACATCAAGAGGGCTTATGGAGCGGCCAAACCTCAGAAAACAAGCAAGAGAGTAGCATAGAAGCAAGGCACTCCCGCGGCACTCGCGCTACCTGGCCACAATGAGGAAGGTGGCGCCTTCTGACACCCTCACCTGCGAGTGAGTAATACTTTCTTAGAAAGGGGGACCAGATGCCTTATCATTCTGAGGTAAGTCAACAAGGTATATACAGTCATATGAGAGAATTTCATACCAATCAGATAAATACAAATGGCAAGACAGAGAGAAATGTAAAAAAAATCTTTGGGAGCCGATATCTCGAAAAGTGTCTTTTTAACCTTCAAATAATTTCACAAAATCGGTAAAACGTCTGAATGACTTTTGTTAGGTATCATTTTAAACTACAACTAAAGGGCGATTTTTTGTTGGAAATGGATTTTCAAAAATGTCAAAAGAAAACGGGACACAGAGTGGAGAAAATGATAAGTGACAAAAAATTGTAATTTTTTTTCTTCGAAGACAAAACAAAAAATCAAAAATTCACTTCCAACAAAATGTAGATAGGTAAACAAAGTTTCTATGGTATTTTTTGCAAACCGATTAACTGAAAAATAAAGCCTGTGAAACAAAAAAATGAAAAACACGCCTAATTTGAGTCTCTCTTAAACTTCAGCCGATTTTGATGAAATTCGCAGAATATCATTTCTTTACATCAACAAACAACATACTAGAATTTCAAAGCTATTGGACATACCGTATGCGCAGGAGGAGACCCTTAAGGAGTCAGAGTCGGGGGTATTTTTGCCGACTCCGACTCCGACTTTGGCCAAAAGTAGCCGACTCCACCAGGGTTGTTTGATTTAAATCAAGATTTATATTTTTTTATTTTTTTATTTCTCTGATTTAAATCTTGATCTTATCCCAGGGCAACATTGTAGAATAGAAAATCAAACAAAGAAACCACTCTTTAACTTTGATATCAATATTTTCCATGTCAACTTCACAAATTTTCCTGAGCTGATATAGATATACCTTCAGTCAGCTACACATGGTCCGTCTAGTGTTCTGGGGCAGAATAATATGTTGACCACCTTTTAGACGGCATATTGCTGAGGCAGAGTGATGGTTTCAAAAGTATTTTCAACGTGAACCACATGTTCTTCTATGTTACCAATTTCCAAATCATGAGCCAAAACATTTAGAATGTGTGCAGGGCAACCATGGGTTTACAACTTCAGTTCATTTGCTTGTTGTAATTGCTCTCATCTTGTTGACATTGGCTGCATTAGATGCTTAAGTCTGTCCTCAAATAGCAAGTTTCTCACCTCGTAGATATTTTTTTATGCTTCCATGGCCTAGAGGTGCGTGCCTAACTACGAATCCGCGGTTCTGGGTTCGAATCCCAACCTGGGCAGTCAGCGTGGAGCTCACCCAGCACTTCATCTTTCCTTTTGCACTGTTCGATAAATAGGTACTGGGGAAACCCAGGAAAGGCAAACTGTGGTAACCTGGATGTCATGCTGACCCTGTGTCCCGGGGTGATGGTCTCTTCCCACCAATGGCTCAAGGGCCACTGTAACGGAGAAGAGCACTGCGGCCACGCTCAGCTACACCATATGCCCCCATCTTTACTCTTTTGGTTGGTCCCAGCCAATTGGTGGTGCAGACAACTGTTTTATATTGCTGCCATCTTGCTTGACTATTCCACCCCCCCTCCTGAACTTCACTTGATCCTCTTTAGAGAGTTTCACTGGAGTCCGGTTGACGGGCAATCATGAGGACAGCATGTGGGTAGTCTTGGGCCCCTCCAAACACTTAAGTGAACTAAAGAAAAGCTATTAAAAGGGACAAAAACACCAACTATAGGAAGTGGCAGTAAAGGAAATATTTGAAACATATGCCCTATTTTTCAAAGAATCCCTTCACATACACACATGGATCAACCACAGCCTTTTCTGATACTTTCATTTGAAGCTGCTGCATTTTTCTTTGTGCAATTTCAGTGAGGATGTGTCTAAAACATGACATGATCTGGTTAGACTGATAACATACTAGACAGAGTTGTGGTGTGGTGCTGGCCAGTGGCTAGCTGGCTGTGGATGGTCAGTCTTAGGACTGGCTCAAACAGCTAGCCAGGTTACTTATGGTGATGCAATATGATACAAGAATACTCCAACTTATGTTTTAAACTAATGCAGAAAATATTGAGGTTTACATGCATTTAATTATTTCTATTTATATAAAAAATATAAAAAGTTAATTTTAAAAGAATTATTTAAATTATATATATATATATATATATATATATATATATATATATATATATATATATATATATATATATATATATTTTTTTTTTTTTTTTTTACAAATAAAACTATTCTGACTCCATTGACTCCGACTCCGACTCCACGGTGGTAGTGGTGTTGGCCAATACCTTCAACACTACGCCACAGTCCACCACAGTCACCTCTTCAATGTCTGTGTGGTAGGCTGCCTTGGCCACCACTTCCAGTCCATCCTCCACCTTACCAAAGAGAGAATGTGGACTATCTACAGTACTATCCCGGTCCTTGGTGAAGATGCCAAACAGACCACGCTGACTTTTAGCCGTTCGGTCCAACCCAAACACATCCCCAGCGCGGTTTGGCCCCGGGTACCCGTCATGAACCTTATCAAGGCCTGGCAGCATGGCGGACGTCCAATGACCATCATTACTCATGTAGTGTCCGCCCTTCACATTCTCTCCCGTGTCCCCCTTCCTCGTTACCTGGTACAGCCTGGTGTTGACGTAGGAGGGGCCGCGCTGCCCTGTGCACAACAGTAAGAACTGTCGGCTTTGCCGGGTGTCGGGGCTCAGACGGATTTTGACCCGCTGCGTCTCACTGCCCGGCCAGGACAGGTCCAGGAACACCGTGCAGGGGGGGGAGGGCGGCACAACCTCGCTCATCTGCAGGATTGCTGCGCCCCGTGGCGGGGGAAGGTCCTTCAGGGCGTGGAGGCACAGCTGGCCAGCTTCAAGGCTTATTCTTGCGTGTCGGCGCTGACCTTCCGCCTGGTGGACAGCAAACACCCGGCCAGCCTCCAGCAGGCGCCTGGCGAGCTGTGTCAGACTGCGAAGGTCCTTGGCCATCAAGCTCTCTGTCCAGATGAAGTGCAGTCTGTCCATGATGGTGGAGTCTGGGTCTGACTGGGGCCTGGGCTCCTCTGTAGTAATGTAAGGGAGTGTTTCCAGGACTGCCTGGACAGCCTGAACAGCCTCCAGGGCTGCACTAGATGTCTCTCTCACCTCCCTGATGATGCTGTCATTGGGAAAACATTCTCGGAACTTCTCCACCGCCTGCTGTGCCTCGTCAGTACAATGAAGCACTTTAGCCACCGCCTCTTCTACTTCTTGCTGTGTTGTAGGGGTGTTCAGCATCTCCAGCATGCCCTGCATCCCCTGCTCCCCCTTCTTCAGCTCCTCCTCCTTGGCCGCCGCACGGGACTCTTCCTGCTGCAGGAGCTCCCTGGCATTCCTGCTCTGGTCCACCAGTCCCAGGAGCCTGTCCTCCAGCTGCTGCTGCCGCTTGCGCCAGCCTGCCAGGGTCGTCTGGTACTGGCCCAGCTGCGACTGAGCCTCTCGGCAGGCGGTGATGGCGGCCACAACTGTGGCCTCCTGTTCCTCCAGAATGGATTTCATTTTTTTGAAGAGATGCGCCCCCTTCTTCTTCCCAGCTGCCCCTGCTGCTCCTTTCCCTTCCCCGGCACTGGGTGGCGGCAAGGCTGCTGCTGCTGCTGCCACCTCAGCGTCTTTCATCTGTCTTATAAGGGTCTCAAAAGCATGGTTGACAGGGAACTGCCCTACCTCGGGCACGGCGTGGCTGACGCAGCACTCTGGGCAGGCAAAACAGCCCAGCACCTTCAGCTGATCTATGCACAGCGTGCAGACAGTGTGGCCGCAGAGCAGGATGCGCGGCCGCTGCACGGTGCCATCATAGCCTGTCATGCACACTGGACACTCCGCAGCGCTGCCAGCAGTGTTCTTGCTCTTCTTCACCTGCCTCTGTTCTGTCATCCCGCTGTCCTTCCTGGTGGTGGTGTTGAGGGGCTGTGATGGTCTGACACACTCTCCTCGTGGCAGTGTTCCGTGAGGTGGTCACGGGCGTGGTGGGCGGACACTCTTCTTTAGGGCGGCACGGCTCTGCCTGGGAGTGGGAGTGACTTTGTGCTCCTCACCGCTATCAGTGTATTTATAGTCTCCAAGTAGACTATCAGTGCACTGATAGTTTCCAAGGAGATAATCACTATACCCTTGGTGACTGGCTGGCTGATTGACTGGCTGGCTGATTGACTGACTGGCTGATTGACTGACTGGCTGATGGAATAACTGGCTGACTGAATGGCTGGCTAACACACTCACTCACTAGCTGTCTGTCTAAATGTCTGATGGTGACTGGCTTATTAACTGACTGAGTGACAGACTGGCTAAGGAATGTATGTATATTCTATCTGTACATAAATTAGGTAAATATATGTGCTTTTTCATATATGTCTTTTCACACACACACACACACACACACACACACAGTTTCTCAGTGGACTTACACACACACACATCCATTGGTATTTCTCAAGTCTTCCACAATACTTTACCTCCGAGCTGTTTAGTCACCTTCTCGCAACACAGCTTGTTTGTTACCACCTGCCTGCTGTTGACACTGCCTCACCTCTCCCCTCACACCCTCACTCGGCCCCTCTTTGCAGTCATGCCGTATATGCTCATGTAAAAATCAGCACCCCACCACAGCACACCCTTCCTCCCATGTAAAAAACAGCCCCCACACACACACCCTTCCTCCCATGTAAAAAACAGCCCCCACACACATGAAACACACACACCCTTCCTCCCATGTAAAAATCAGCCCCCTCCTCCTCTCCCTCCACACACACACACCCTTCCTCCCATGTAAAAATCAGCCCCCCCACACACACACACACACAACCTTCCTCCCATGTAAAAATCAGCCCCCCCACACACACGAAACACACACACCCTTCCTCCCATGTAAAAATCAGCCCCCCCACACACACGAAACACACACACCCTTCCTTTCATGTAAAAATCAGCCCCCTCCTCCGACCCCCACCACACACACACACACCCTTCCTCCCATGAAAAAAACAGCCCTTTCCTCCTCCCCTCCACACACACACACCCTTCCTCCCATGTAAAAATCAGCCCCCTCCGACCCCCGCCACACACACACATCCTTCCTCCCATGTAAAATCAGCCCCTCCTCCCCCCTCCACACACACACACACACCTTCCTCCCATGTAAAAAACAGCCCCCTCAACTCCCCCCTCAATACATACACACCCTCCCATGTAAAATTCAGCCTCCTCCTCCCCCTCCACACACACACACCCTTCCTCCCATGTAAAAATCAGCCCCCCCCCCCCTCCACACACACACACACCCTTCCTCCCATGTAAAAATCAGCCCCCTCCTCCCCCCCCTCCACACACACACACCCTTCCTCCCATGTAAAATCAGCCCCCTCCTCCTCCCCCTCCACACACACACCCTTCCTCCCATGTAAAAAACAGCCCCTTCCTCCCCCTCCACACACACATATCCTTCCTCCCATGTAAAATTCAGCCCCCTCCTCCCCCTCCACACACACATATCCTTCCTCCCATGTAAAAATCAGCCCCTCCCCTCCCTCCACACACACACACACCCTTCCTCCCATGTAAAAACCAGCCCCCTCCTCCCCCACCACACACCCACCCTGCCTCCCCTGTAAAAAAATCAGCACCCTCCGACTCCTCGAGACACACACACATACACATCCTCCCATGTAAAAAACAGCCCCCCCACACACACACACTCACACACACCCTCCCATGATATGTTTGTTTGACGTCCTCTCTCGCCCCCCACTTGTGATTGTGTTACGTTCTCGGTAAATCACTCAGCAATTGCACTCGTAGCTGATAGGGGCGCCTTCCTGGAATCTTATCATAAGTGACCTTCAGCCTGAAAAATACTTGATAGTGAGAAGCAAATATGAAACCGTCACCGCCACACTTCCCCCAGGAAATGCATACGTGAAATGGCATGAATTAAAACTGAACCCATTGAAAAAGGTGAGCCAGATGGATTGTAAAGAGAGCAAACTACACCCGAAATTGACCTCCCTTTTGGCCACCCTCTACGAAATTGACCTCCCTTTTGGCCACCGTCTACGAAATTGACCTCCCTTTTGGCCACCCTCTACGAAATTGACCTCCCTTTTGGCCACCCTCTACGAAATTGACCTCCCTTTTGGCCACCCTCTACGAAATTGACCTCTCTTTTTTCCACTCTTTACTTTTGTCTGTTGTGGGAGCAGTGAGTAGCAGCTTTTTTTTTTTTTTTTTTTTTACTGTTGTAAAAAAAATTACGGTAAATAATGACGATTGTAAAGAAGGGAAAACCTGTACATATATTTAAACCCGTCAGAAATTACGACTTTTATAGAAACTTCCCTCCAGAAATCGACCATAAAATCATTAAAAAATTTGTAGAGAGCAAACTTAATTAAATAATGACGATTGTAAAGAGGGGAAAACCTGTGCATATATTTAAACCCGTCAGAAATTACGACGTATATAGAAACTTACCTCCAGAACTTGACCCTAAAAATCATAAAAAATAATGTAAAGAGAGCAAACATAATTAAATAATGATGATTGTAAGGAGGGGAAAACCTGTATATTTAAACCCCTTGGAAATTACAACGCATATAGAAACTTACCTCCAGAACTTGACCCAAAAAATCATTAAAAAAAAAAAAAAATGTGAAGAGAGTAAACATAATTAAATAATGATGATTGTAAGGAGGGGAAAACCTGTATATTTAAACCCCTTCAGAAACTATGACGTATATAGAAACTTGCTTCCAGAACTTGACCATAAAAAACATTAATAAAAAAAAAAATCCGTTATTCCAAAATCATACACGGTAATTGTCGCAGTTCTTGCCAACCATAGCTAAGACATCTCATTAGGAAGGCAAAGTTGAGTGTGAGAAGCTAAATGGTGACACAGATGAGTGGACGAGTGAGGACAGTGATGATTCTAGTGATAGTGGATCATTATAATAGTGTCAACAGAGGAAGGTTAAAAGATAAAATAGAAGAGACATGAGGCGTATAGCGTAAAAGGAGTGACCTGTTAGAAGCTGAGTGAACGAGGAGTGATGACAATGATGAGTTTAGTGATAGAGATGAGTTATAAGTGTGTTGACAGAGGAAAGTTAAAAGATAAAATAGAAGAGATATGAGGCGTATAGCGTACAAGGAGTGACCTGTTAGAAGCTGAGTGAACGAGGAGTGATGACGATGATGAGTTTAGTGATAGTGATGAGTCATAATAGTATTGACAGAGGAAGGTTAAAAGATAAAATAGAAGAGATATGAGGCGTATAGCGTACAAGGAGTGACCTGTGAGAAGCTGAGTGGACGAGAGTGACGGCAGCGATGAGTATTGATAGAGATGAGTTATAAGAGTGATGATGGAGGAAGGTTAAAAGATAGAATAGAGAGGAAATATAAGGCGTAAAGCGTAAAAGGTGACCCGTGAGAAGCTAATAGATAAGCAAGGAGTGACGGCAGTGATGAATTTAGTGAGTGACAATGATAGCTATGATAGTGGTGACAGAGGAAGGTTAAAAGATAAAATAGAGGAGATATGAAGCTTATTTAGTAAAAAGTGTCAACCTGCCATTTGTATACAGTTGCCCCTCAAATAGTACGGTTTCCAATAGTTCAGTTTCGGTTTTATACGGATGGTCATGGAAGATCTTTTAGGATTTTTAAATTTCCTGCTTATTGGGAAATTTGAAAATCCTAAAAAATCATCGTATAAAATCCACATAAAACCAAAACCGTACTATTTGAGGGACGACTATAATTTTGAGCAAGTTGTGTTTTCAAGCATTCTAAGGTCGTTATTTTAGTCTCGAAGGGTAAAAAGATGATAAATAAGGTCGCATGTTGGCACTATAATTGTTGTTGTTGTTGTTCTCGGGTCACTCGCTCGCTCTCGACCCAAGCACATGCACTCTTGCCTCATGTGCGTGTGTGTGTGCGTAATGCTCACACCCACCATATGCACATGATTATACAAGGTAAGTATGTGTTTGCTTGTGTTAATGCATCTTGGTCTGTGTGTGTGTGTGTGTGTGTGTTTGTGCATGTGAAGGTGTGTGTTGGTTCTCTAAATACTACATACATACATAAACAATCCTTTTTTTATTTTTTTTATTTTGTATTTACTTATTCATTTTTATTTTTTATTCTATTATTTTATTTCTTTATTTATTTTTTATTTTATTTATTTATTTAATTTATTTATTTATTTATTTATTTATTATTATTATTTTTTTTTTATGGACGCTCCTCGACTTGCAGTTACTAGGTTACATTCTAATAAACTTCTTACTTTTTCTTACTCTTTACCCTTTACTCCTTTACTCCTTTACTTTTTTATTTATTTATTCATTTTTCATTTTGTTTTCCATTTCATTTATTTTTTGTACAGACGCCCCTCGACTTACAATTATCAGGTTACGTTCTAATAAACTCACTTTGCATAGAAATATACCAGACGAATCTGCACCTATCGGACACCAATAATCCAGCCTGTAATATATCGTAGAACACTCAACACAGCCTACAGTTCCACAAAATCACCCAACACCGCAATATTCCATCGCAAAACATCAAAAAGCGTATCGAAATTCAAAGTACGGACTCGGCCTATTACGTACATCAATATCACACACTCTGCCTATTACGTACATCAATATCACACCGTACATCAATATCACACACTCTGCCTGTTACGTACATCAGTATCACACACTGCCTATTACGTACATCAACATCACACACTCTGCCTATTACGTACATCAATATCACACACTGCCTATTACGTACATCAATATCGCACACTCGTAAAGTTTGGAAGTCATTAGTCGGGGCATGGCAAGTAGAAGAGTGTCTATTCTGTTTACCTTGTCTGTGTCTGTCTGATATTGATCTCTCTTCTGTCCACCTGTTCTCTATTCTTCTATTGGAGCAGCGTCTAGTGGGCTTTGTTGTGTTTTGTTATGTTTTTTTGGCCTTGAACTGTTTCCTCTATCATAAAAAAATGTGTGTTTGTGAATGCCAGCAAGTCTGTGTATGCATGATAGCTATTCATTCCTTGGCATACACACACACACACACACACCTATACACACACACTCACACACACACACACACACACAAACACCTATACACTTACACACACATACACAAACACTTACGCACATACTCACACATGCACACCTGTTAGCATGCGCGCACACCTGAGTTAATTGCATCTGCTACTTAATTTATTTTTCGCCTAATTTGCACTTGCTTACCTTACCTGCATGTTCTGTTACTAAACCACATTAGGAGGAGGAGGAGGAGGAGGAGGAGGGGGTGTAGGTAAGGCCAGGAAGAGTAGGAAGGTTTTATTAGAGGACTTTTTTTTTACATTATTCAAGAGCTTAGATTTTTAGTTTGCTAGTCAGGATGAATAAGTTTTTTGTTGTTTGTTTTTCTCATTTTCCTCCTCTCTCTCTCTCTCTCTCTCTCTCTCTCTCTCTCTCTCTCTCTCTCTCTCTCTCTCTCTCTCTCTCTCTCTCTCTCTCTCTCTCTCTCTCTCTCTCTCCTCTCTCCTCTCTCTCTCTCTCTCTCTCTCTCTCTCTCTCTCTCTCTCTCTCTCTCTCCTCTCTCACTCAACCTCTCTCCTCTCTCCTTTCTCTCCCTCTTCTCTCCCTCTCCTCTCTCTCCATTAACTCCCTCTCTCTCTCTCCATTAACTCCCTTTCTCCCTCTCTCCATTAACTCCCTTCTCTCCTCTCTCTCTCTCCATTAACTCCCCTCTCTCTCTCCATTAACTCCTTTCTCTCCTCTCTCTCCATTAACTCCCTTTCTCTCTCTCTCTCCATCTCCTCTCTCTCTCTCTCTCTCTCCGTCAACCCCTTTTCTCTCCCTCTCCCCCTCCTCTCTCTCATCCCCCTCCTCTCTCTCTCCCTCTCTCTCTCTCTCCCTCCCTCCTGCTCACTTACCCCTCTCTCCCTCTCCTTCAGATGACCACCATGCCCGGGTTGCCGACACGACCTTGCATATACGACATTGACCTTGATCTGGAGACGGAGGAGGTCATGGGACTGTTCTGAGCACCACCACCACCACCACCTCCGCTGTTGATATCGAAGGGGAAGAAAATGATGTGGAGGAAGAGAGAGGGAGAGGGAGAGAGAGAAGGGATGCCAGGATGCTACTGAAGAGATTTGCTGCTTTATTCCTTTATTTGTTTTGTTTTGTTTTGTTTGAAGTTGATTTTGTATTTTTTCTATTTTCTCAGTATTTTTTCTTGTTTTTGTTTGTGTTACTTTCCAACTCCTTTTTTTTCTTTTCCTGCTTTCCTCTTTTCAGTAATCTTTTCATTTTTTTTTCTAATTCCTCTATTTTTTTTACATATTTTATTTTAATTTCTTTCATCTTTTTTTCTATTTTCTCTTGTTATACTTTCCTCCTCGTCCTTTTTTATTTTTTCCTCCTTTCCTCTTTTCAATAATCTTTTTCCTTTTTTTTCTAATTCCTCAATATTTTTTTCACTTTATTTTACTCCATCATCTTTTTTCAATTTTCTCTTGTTATACTTTCCTCCACCTCCTTTTTTTTCTTTTCCTCCTTTCCTCTTTTCAGTAATCTTTTTCATCCTTTTTTTCTAATTCCTCAGAGTTTTTTTTTTTTACATATTTTATTTTACTTTCTAACTCACATTTTTTTGTTTCCTCATCATTATCATTTTTCCTTATTATACTTTCCACATCCTCCTTTTTCTCTCTTTTCCTCCTCCTTTCCTCTTTTCAGTAATCCAATTTTGTTTCATCTTCCTTTTCCTTTTCTCTCTATTAATAATCTTGTTTTAGGGACAGACAGACATCCCTTCGTTATCTTTTCATTTAACTTTCCTAATGACAGAAAAAAGCAAAAAAAAAAAGAGGGAAAATAAGGTAAAGGTGGAACTCAAGATTAAGGAAAACATGTAAGTCCTTTTTTGTGTCATTGTTATGTTTCTTGCTCAAAGTGATGTTGTTGTTGTTGTTATTGTTGCTGCTGTTGTTTTTTATGTACTCCTTCCATTGTGTCTTCCTTTCTCTCTCCTCTTTCTTCCTCCTTCCTCTCTTTCTTCCAATATGTTCTCTTACTTTCTCTTCCTTGTCTTTCTTGCACTCCAATATCTCTCTCTTCCTATCTCTTCCAATCTCTCTCCCTTTCTCTCTCCTTCCTGTATTTCTCTTCCTTTCTCCTTCCTCTCTCTTTCTTCCGATATTTTCCTTTTCCTTTCTCTTCCAATATCTCTCTTCCTTTCCATTCCAATCTCTTCCTTTCTCTCCTTCCTCTCTCTCTTCCAATATTTCTCTTCCCCAGTCCCTTTCAATATATCTCTTATCCACTTTCTTCCATTCTTGCAATATCTATCTATTTCTCTCCTAATCTCTTCCAGTATCAATAACAACATAGAGAGATTCAATACAAAAATGCCATCACTAGTTTTTATATACTTAAGTAGCTATATAGATTTAATATGAAGAGCTTATCATTAATATTGTTATCTGTATGTTTAATTAGTCAGATTTAGGTTTGCATTCTTAAACATTTCCACGACTAATCTCACACCCCATTAATATTTCTCTGCTTATATATCGGGCCCAGAGAGGGAAGGTCAAGTCACAGTTTGTTGATATGTTTAATGATTGTTATATTCCATCCATCTTGTTATTTTTACTATCAAGTACGTATGTAAAAAGTGATATGCAGTCTGTTATTTTGTACTGTGCTTATATATCAAGTTCAGAAAGGGAAGGCCAAGTCATAGTTTGTTGATATTTTAGTGATTCTGTTATATTCCATCCATCCTGTTATTTTATCTATCAAGTACTTAAAAGGTGATATCCAGTCTGTTGTGTTCTCTGCTTATATATCAAGTTCGGTAAGAGAAGCTCAAGTCACAGTTTGTTGATATATTTAGTGATTCTTATATTCCATCCATCTTGTTATTTTTTCTAGCAAGTACATACAAAGTGATATCCAGTCCATTAATATGTTCTCTGCTTATGTATCAAGTTCAGGAAGGTCACAGGTTGTTGATATATATAGTCATTGCCATCTTCCATCCATCGTAGTTTAATCTCTCAAGGAAAATTTAATGTCCCGTCCATATCAAGCAGAAAGTGATATCGCGTCCATTAATTTCTTTCCCTGTTTATATATCAAGTTCACAGGTTGTTGATATATAGAGTCTTTCCATCTTCCATCCATCGTAGTTTAATCTCTCAAGGAAAATTTAATGTCCTGTCCATATCAAGCAGGAAGTGATATTGCATCCATTAATTTGTTTTTCTTCTTATATAACAAGGTTGGGAAGGCCACAGGTTGTTGATATATAGAGTCTTTCCATCTTCCATACGTCTAGTTTTATCTGTCAAGCAAAATATAATGTCCCGTCCATATCAAACAGAGGGTAATATTCAGTCCATTAATTTGTCCTCCTGCATATTTACAAGGTTCGGGAAGTTCACAGGTTGTTGATATATAGAGTCTCTCCATCTTCCAACCATTTAGTTTTATCTGTCAAGCAAAATATAATGTCCCGTCCATATCAAGCAGAAAGTGATATCACATCCATTAATTTGTTTCTCTTATATATCAAGGTTGGGAAGTTCACAGGTTGTTGATATATAGAGTCTCTCCATCTTCCATCCATCGTAGTTTTATCTGTCAAGCAAAATATAATGTCCCGTCCATATCAAGCAGAAAGTGATATCGCGTCCATTAATTTGTTTCTCTTCTTATATGTCAAATTGAGGAACTTCACAGGTTGTTGATATATAGAGTCTTTCCATCTTCCATCCATCGTAGTTTTATCTGTCAAGCAAAATATGATGTCCCGTCCATATCAAGTAGAAAGTGATATCGCGTCCATTAATTTGTTTCCCTGCTTATATATCAAGGTTGGGAAGGTTGCAAGTTGTTGATACATTAGCCATTCCATCTTCCATCCATCCTGTTATTTTATCTATTAAGCAAAGGACTTGTACTTCATAGCAGATTCTTATATCCTTTCTTCATACCAGAGTCTTGCTGACATAACATAATAATTTTCTCTCCCTCTGATGGTGTTGGGCTTCTTTCCCTCACTCACAGATATGGAAGAAGAGAAAGTCAGGTTGTACAGAAGGGAAGAAGAGAAGGGAGACAGAGAAATCATGTTGACAGAAGGGAGAAAGAGAAGATCAGATTGACAGAAGGGAGGAAGAGAAATCTGGTTGACAGAAGGGGAAAAGAGAAGATCAGGTTAACAGAAGGAAAGGACAGAAGGGAGAAAGAGAAGATCACGTTGACAGAAGGGAAGAAGAGAACGGAGGAAGAGAAATCGGGTCTCACAAAAAGGGAGGAAGATATCAGCTTGCACAGAAGAGAAGGGAAAGTTGAACAAAGAGGGAGGAAGAGAGGAACAGGCTATACTTTAACCATGGCAGCATTCAGATCAAGAGGATAAGAAAGTTCAAATTTTGGTAGCACTAGTAACATGCGTAGTTAGAATATTTGAAGTGTTTGTGAGAGGTTAGGGAGTTCCAAGACTTAATCCTCTTTGTCCTCTTCCTAAACCTCTTCTAAAGCTCTTAATCCTCTTTGTCCTCCTCCTAAACCTCTTCTAAAGCTCTTAATCCTCTTTGTCCTCCTCCTAAGCCTCTTCTAAAGCTCTTAATCCTCTTTGTCCTCCTCCTAAACCTCTTCTAAAGCTCTTAATCCTCTTTGTCCTCCTCCTAAACCTCTTCTAAAGCTCTTAATCCTCTTTGTCATCCTAAACCTCTTCTAAAGCTCTTAATCCTCTTTGTCCTCCTCCTAAACCTCTTCTAAAGCTCTTAATCCTCTTTGTCCTCCTCCTAAACCTCTTCTAAGGCTCTTAATCCTTTTCTAAACCTGTTAATCCCTCCTAAACCTCTTCTAAAGCTCTTAATCCTCTTTGTCCTCCTCCTAAACCTCTTCTAAAGCTCTTAATCCTTTTCTAAACCTGTTAATCCCTCCTAAACCTCTTCTAAAGCTCTTAATCCTTTTCTAAACCTGTTAATCCGTACGTAATGACAGATGGGTTGCGTTAATGGTGCCTTAGGTAATACAGAATGAAGACAGAAGAATAGTAAGAAATGCCAGTAGTAATTGCAGATGATTTTCCTCAATGGGTTGCCTTAGATTAGATAGTTAATGAATAGAGATGATAGTGTTGATAAATGATAAAACTAATGATACAGCTTTTGTTTACTGAGTGCCTTTGATAGTAAAAGAGGATGTTAGATTAGACAAATAATATAGGAGTGATGATAAATAGTTTGTCAGTGGAATACCATAGATATTTAATGAATAGAGATGATAGTGTTGATAAATGATAAAACTAATGATACAGCTTTTGTTTACTGAGTACCTTTGATAGTAAAAGAGTATGTTAGATTAGTCAAATAATAGGAGTGATGATAGATAGTTTTAGTCATTGGCTTGCCATAGATAGTTAATGAATGAAGATGATATAGTGTTGATAAATGATAAAACTAATGATATAGCTTTTGTTTACTGAGTACCTTTTGATAGTAAAAGAGTATGTTAGATTAGTCAAATAATAGGAGTGATGATAGATAGTTTTAGTCATTGGCTTGCCATAGATAGTTAATGAATGGAGATAAATGATAAAAGTATTGATATATTTTTTGGTTAATTGAGTGCCTTTAATTGATAGCAAGTAATAACAAATAACAGTAGTGATGGTAAATACACTTGGGTTGATGGAGTGACTGATAGTAAATGGAGATGATAGTTATATAAAGTAATAGTGAATAGTTTGGGGGATGAACTGCCTTAGATAAGAGAGTGAAAACAATAGAATAATAATAGATAATAGTAATAGTAGATAGTTTGTCGAGGGATGATCGTTCGTTTAAGTGCAATGCTGAGTTTTCTTATTAATATTTTGGAGTGAAAAAAAAAAAAGAAAAAAAAGAAAAAAGGAGATACCATAAGATTAATTAAACTTCCATTATATAAAACAAGTACCATAATTAACCACACAGAAATGAGAGAATGGTCATGCTTTCTCTTAAGGGACCAATTAAGCCTAGTAAAAGCCATATTTCTTTATCTTGGCCGTAATGTTCTTGGTGATTGTTAGGCATTGGTGGTAGTGTCCTGAATTTTGTCTTTGTGTGTGTGTGGTGTGTAATTTTTTTTTTATCATTATTATTATTTTTTTTTTTTTTTTGGGGGGGGGGGGGGGGGTAGTACACCCCTGTTTCCACTCTTGCATTTTTTTTTTTTTTTTTTTATTTTTTTTTTCATACCTGTTTTTACTGTTTCCACACCTGCATTTTTATTTTATTTATTTTTTCTTTTCATTGCACACCAGTTTCCACACCTGCTTTTTTTTTTTATGACACCAGTTTCCACACCTGCACTTAAATTACACACCTTATTTAGTTTCTTCAATGGTTCTTAATTATGCACACCTGTCCCACACCTGCACCATATTTTGTTTTCTTCATATCTTGTATTATTTTTTTTACTGTCCTTTATTGTTCTTATTACACACCTGTTTCCACACCTGCTTTTGAATTACACACCTTATTTTGTTTTTCTAGACCTCTTATTTGATTTTTGTTCTCTATCACACACCCGTTTCCACACCTGCACATGAATTACACACCTTATTTTTTTATTATTAGTACATGCCCGATTCCACACCTGCACTTAAATTACACACCTTATTTTGTTTTCTAGACCTTATATTTACTTTCTTCAATGGCTCTTTATGACACGCCCGCTCCCACACCTGCAAAACTCTTCCGGACAGGTGTGTTTCGGGGAGTGTAGCGTCATGTGCAAGAGGAAGTGTTGTTGCTGTTGTTGTTATTGTTTACTCCTGTTTATTACTGTTTTGTTTATCGGTTCTGTCGTTCGTTGTTCATTGGTGTCAAATGTAAACAGGAAATAAATATTCTCATCGCTTTGCATATCAACTTTAAACTTTACCTTGGCGAGACTTGAGATTGTGATTAGTAGTAGTAGTAGTAGTAGTAGTAGTGGTGGTAGGAGGAGGAGGAGTAACTGTAGTAGTAATAGTTGTAGTAAGAGCTAGTAGTATCAATTATTCTCTCTCTCTCTCTCTCTCTCTCTCTCTCTCTCTCTCTCTCTCTCTCTCTCTCTTAACACAACCCAACACCCTTTAATTTGACCTCACCCCCCCAGACACCCTTCCCAAATCACTCAACCCACTATACATACAATCCAACACCCTTTAATTTGACCTCACCCCCCAGACACCCTTCCCAAATCCCTCAACCCTCTATACATACAATCCAACACCCTTTAATTTGACCTCACCCCCCCAGACACCCTTCCCAAATCCCTCAACCCTCTATACATACAATCCAACACCCTTTAATTTGACCTCACCCCCCCAGACACCCTTCCCAAATCCCTCAACCCTCTATACATACAATCCAACACCTTTTATAATGATCTCAACTCTCCGTTTTCCCGCGATAGGGCTTCAACAACCTTCCAATCTGCATGGCCAAGACTCACCTGTCCCTTACGGCTGACCCCAGCAGGAAGGGCGCACCTACGGGCTTCACCTTGCCTGTGCGGGATGTGAGAGCGTCGGTGGGGGCCGGCTTCCTCTTCCCTCTTGTTGGCACGGTAAGGGTGTGAGAGAGAGAGAGCAAGAGAGTGAGTGAGAGATTTACATAGATATTCAGACCACATAGACGCCATGGCCCATACAAGGTGGTCTCCATGGGCTGATCTTGAGTTGCTGGAAAAGGTGTAGTTCATGTTTTACTGAGGAAGGATAGGACAAGACTTTTTTTATCGGGTATATTTACATAATGCACAAAATATTGCACTGGCTACTACAAGGATGCCCCAAAAAATTAAGTTAACGCATTACATTGTCTTTATGCAGCACGCGAAACATAATGCAAAATATCACCCCGGATGTTACAAGAATGCAGCGAGAAATCAAGACATTATATCAAGTATTTATGTAGTGCACAAAATATCACCCCGGGTGTTACAAGAAATAAACAATGTTATGAAAACCACCACAGTCACCTCCATTATCTTGCTGTGGTGTTCAAGGGTGTAGAGTCGGAGTTCAAATTTTCCGACTGCGACTCCAGAAAATTTTAAAGTTGCGACTCCGACTCCGGCCGACTGCCTGTAGTGCCGGAAGACTCTCTTGAGGTCCTTTTTCTTACATGTATTTACATCCAAATTACGTGTACTCGATATAGACAACATCTAGGTGATGTAAAAGAAAAAAAACTTCACACCTACATTACATGATAAATGATTACGTTAAGGAGCACGCCTATGGGGTATTTTTTGACGAATATATTTAAAATCGGACGAGTACATATTTTTCTCTCAGCGTGGCCGGGAAACCCTAAATTACCATGTGGTGAGGTTTGTTTTCGTAAAATTAAAACCCCTCCCCCTTGGGGGGGCTTTAGAGTAATAGTCGGACATGCGCGTCATAAGACGCTCTTGTCAACATATGCGGTATCATTCGTATATACGTAAAAATTGCATTAGAATATTTTATTTCTTCGTAAATTTTGTCATCTGTCATCCTCTCTTCTTCGCGCGGAGAGGCAGGGGAGGAAGAGAGGTGCCACCGCGCCAGTGCCAAGCGAGAGACAGACGGGAAAAGTATGTCGTACTTTTCTCTCCTCTCCAGCCAAAAAAACGTCCTGACAAATGATGTACAAGCGCAAGGCAACCAGAAAAAGTCACCAACATCAAGAGGGCTTATGGAGCGGCCAAACCTCAGAAAACAAGCAAGAGAGTAGTGTAGAAGCAAGGCACTCCCGCGGCACTCGCGCTACCTGGCCACAATGAGGAAGGTGGCGCCTTCTGACACCCTCACCTGCGAGTGAGTAATACTTTCTTAGAAAGGGGGACCAGATGCCTTATCATTCTGAGGTAAGTCAACAAGGTATATACAGTCATATGAGATAATTTCATACCAATCAGATAAATACAAATGGCAAGACAGAGAGAAATGTAAAAAAAATCTTTAGGAGCCGATATCTCGAAAAGTATCTTTTTAACCTTCAAATAATTTCACAAAATCGGTAAAACGTCTGAATGACTTTTGTTAGGTATCATTTTAAACTACAACTAAAGGGCGATTTTTTGTTGGAAATGGATTTTCAAAAATGTCAAAAGAAAACGGGACACAGAGTGGAGAAAATAATAAGTGACAAAAAATTGTAATTTTTTTTCTTCGAAGACAAAACAAAAAATCAAAAATTCACTTCCAACAAAATGTAGATAGGTAAACAAAGTTTCTATGGTATTTTTTGCAAACCGATTAACTGAAAAATAAAGCCTGTGAAACAAAAAAATGAAAAACACGCCTAATTTGAGTCTCTCTTAAACTTCAGCCGATTTTGATGAAATTCGCAGAATATCATTTCTTTACATCAACAAACAACATACTAGAATTTCAAAGCTATTGGACATACCGTATGCGCAGGAGGAGACCCTTAAGGAGTCAGAGTCGGGGGTATTTTTGCCGACTCCGACTCCGACTTTGGCCAAAAGTAGCCGACTCCACCAGGGTTGTTTGATTTAAATCAAGATTTATATTTTTTTATTTTTTTATTTCTCTGATTTAAATCTTGATCTTATCCCAGGGCAACATTGTAGAATAGAAAATCAAACAAAGAAACCACTCTTTAACTTTGATATCAATATTTTCCATGTCAACTTCACAAATTTTCCTGAGCTGATATAGATATACCTTCAGTCAGCTACACATGGTCCGTCTAGTGTTCTGGGGCAGAATAATATGTTGACCACCTTTTAGACGGCATATTGCTGAGGCAGAGTGATGGTTTCAAAAGTATTTTCAACGTGAACCACATGTTCTTCTATGTTACCAATTTCCAAATCATGAGCCAAAACATTTAGAATGTGTGCAGGGCAACCATGGGTTTACAACTTCAGTTCATTTGCTTGTTGTAATTGCTCTCATCTTGTTGACATTGGCTGCATTAGATGCTTAAGTCTGTCCTCAAATAGCAAGTTTCTCACCTCGTAGATATTTTTTTATGCTTCCATGGCCTAGAGGTGCGTGCCTAACTACGAATCCGCGGTTCTGGGTTCGAATCCCAACCTGGGCAGTCAGCGTGGAGCTCACCCAGCACTTCATCTTTCCTTTTGCACTGTTCGATAAATAGGTACTGGGGAAACCCAGGAAAGGCAAACTGTGGTAACCTGGATGTCATGCTGACCCTGTGTCCCGGGGTGATGGTCTCTTCCCACCAATGGCTCAAGGGCCACTGTAACGGAGAAGAGCACTGCGGCCACGCTCAGCTACACCATATGCCCCCATCTTTACTCTTTTGGTTGGTCCCAGCCAATTGGTGGTGCAGACAACTGTTTTATATTGCTGCCATCTTGCTTGACTATTCCACCCCCCCTCCTGAACTTCACTTGATCCTCTTTAGAGAGTTTCACTGGAGTCCGGTTGACGGGCAATCATGAGGACAGCATGTGGGTAGTCTTGGGCCCCTCCAAACACTTAAGTGAACTAAAGAAAAGCTATTAAAAGGGACAAAAACACCAACTATAGGAAGTGGCAGTAAAGGAAATATTTGAAACATATGCCCTATTTTTCAAAGAATCCCTTCACATACACACATGGATCAACCACAGCCTTTTCTGATACTTTCATTTGAAGCTGCTGCATTTTTCTTTGTGCAATTTCAGTGAGGATGTGTCTAAAACATGACATGATCTGGTTAGACTGATAACATACTAGACAGAGTTGTGGTGTGGTGCTGGCCAGTGGCTAGCTGGCTGTGGATGGTCAGTCTTAGGACTGGCTCAAACAGCTAGCCAGGTTACTTATGGTGATGCAATATGATACAAGAATACTCCAACTTATGTTTTAAACTAATGCAGAAAATATTGAGGTTTACATGCATTTAATTATTTCTATTTATATAAAAATATAAAAATTTAATTTAAAATAATTATTTAAATTATATATATATATATATATATATATATATATATATATATATATATATATATATATATATATATATATATATATATATATATATATATATATTTTTTTTTACAAATAAACTATTCTGACTCCATTGACTGACTCCGACTCCACGGTGGTAGTGGTGTTGGCCAATACCTTCAACACTACGCCACAGTCCACCACAGTCACCTCTTCAATGTCTGTGTGGTAGGCTGCCTTGGCCACCACTTCCAGTCCATCCTCCACCTTACCAAAGAGAGAATGTGGACTATCTACAGTACTATCCCGGTCCTTGGTGAAGATGCCAAACAGACCACGCTGACTTTTAGCCGTTCGGTCCAACCCAAACACATCCCCAGCGCGGTTTGGCCCCGGGTACCCGTCATGAACCTTATCAAGGCCTGGCAGCATGGCGGACGTCCAATGACCATCATTACTCATGTAGTGTCCGCCCTTCACATTCTCTCCCGTGTCCCCCTTCCTCGTTACCTGGTACAGCCTGGTGTTGACGTAGGAGGGGCCGCTGCCCTGTGCACAACAGTAAGAACTGTCGGCTTTGCCGGTGTCAGGGGCTCAGACGGATTTTGACCCGCTGCGTCTCACTGCCCGGCCAGGACAGGTCCAGGAACACCGTGCAGGGGGGGGAGGGCGGCACAACCTCGCTCATCTGCAGGATTGCTGCGCCCCGTGGCGGGGGAAGGTCCTTCAGGGCGTGGAGGCACAGCTGGCCAGCTTCAAGGCTTATTCTTGCGTGTCGGCGCTGACCTTCCGCCTGGTGGACAGCAAACACCCGGCCAGCCTCCAGCAGGCGCCTGGCGAGCTGTGTCAGACTGCGAAGGTCCTTGGCCATCAAGCTCTCTGTCCAGATGAAGTGCAGTCTGTCCATGATGGTGGAGTCTGGGTCTGACTGGGGCCTGGGCTCCTCTGTAGTAATGTAAGGGAGTGTTTCCAGGACTGCCTGGACAGCCTGAACAGCCTCCAGGGCTGCACTAGATGTCTCTCTCACCTCCCTGATGATGCTGTCATTGGGAAAACATTCTCGGAACTTCTCCACCGCCTGCTGTGCCTCGTCAGTACAATGAAGCACTTTAGCCACCGCCTCTTCTACTTCTTGCTGTGTTGTAGGGGTGTTCAGCATCTCCAGCATGCCCTGCATCCCCTGCTCCCCCTTCTTCAGCTCCTCCTCCTTGGCCGCCACGGACTCTTCCTGCTGCAGGAGCTCCCTGGCATTCCTGCTCTGGTCCACCAGTCCCAGGAGCCTGTCCTCCAGCTGCTGCTGCCGCTTGCGCCAGCCTGCCAGGGTCGTCTGGTACTGGCCCAGCTGCGACTGAGCCTCTCGGCAGGCGGTGATGGCGGCCACAACTGTGGCCTCCTGTTCCTCCAGAATGGATTTCATTTTTTTGAAGAGATGCGCCCCCTTCTTCTTCCCAGCTGCCCCTGCTGCTCCTTTCCCTTCCCCGGCACTGGGTGGCGGCAAGGCTGCTGCTGCTGCTGCCACCTCAGCGTCTTTCATCTGTCTTATAAGGGTCTCAAAAGCATGGTTGACAGGGAACTGCCCTACCTCGGGCACGGCGTGGCTGACGCAGCACTCTGGGCAGGCAAAACAGCCCAGCACCTTCAGCTGATCTATGCACAGCGTGCAGACAGTGTGGCCGCAGAGCAGGATGCGCGGCCGCTGCACGGTGCCATCATAGCCTGTCATGCACACTGGACACTCCGCAGCGCTGCCAGCAGTGTTCTTGCTCTTCTTCACCTGCCTCTGTTCTGTCATCCCGCTGTCCTTCCTGGTGGTGGTGTTGAGGGGCTGTGATGGTCTGACACACTCTCCTCGCCGTGGCAGTGTTCCGTGAGGTGGTCACGGGCGTGGTGGGCGGACACTCTTCTTTAGGGCGGCACGGCTCTGCCTGGGAGTGGGAGTGACTTTGTGCTCCTCACCGCTATCAGTGTATTTATAGTCTCCAAGTAGACTATCAGTGCACTGATAGTTTCCAAGGAGATAATCACTATACCCTTGGTGACTGGCTGGCTGATTGACTGGCTGGCTGATTGACTGACTGGCTGATTGACTGACTGGCTGATGGAATAACTGGCTGACTGAATGGCTGGCTAACACACTCACTCACTAGCTGTCTGTCTAAATGTCTGATGGTGACTGGCTTATTAACTGACTGAGTGACAGACTGGCTAAGGAATGTATGTATATTCTATCTGTACATAAATTAGGTAAATATATGTGCTTTTTCATATATGTCTTTTCACACACACACACACACACACACACACACAGTTTCTCAGTGGACTTACACACACACACATCCATTGGTATTTCTCAAGTCTTCCACAATACTTTACCTCCGAGCTGTTTAGTCACCTTCTCGCAACACAGCTTGTTTGTTACCACCTGCCTGCTGTTGACACTGCCTCACCTCTCCCCTCACACCCTCACTCGGCCCCTCTTTGCAGTCATGCCGTATATGCTCATGTAAAAATCAGCACCCCACCACAGCACACCCTTCCTCCCATGTAAAAAACAGCCCCCACACTCACACCCTTCCTCCCATGTAAAAAACAGCCCCCACACACATGAAACACACACACCCTTCCTCCCATGTAAAAATCAGCCCCCTCCTCCTCTCCCTCCACACACACACACCCTTCCTCCCATGTAAAAATCAGCCCCCCCACACACACGAAACACACACACACACCCTTCCTCCCATGTAAAAATCAGCCCCCCCACACACACGAAACACACACACCCTTCCTCCCATGTAAAAATCAGCCCCCCCACACACAGAACACACACCCTTCCTTTCATGTAAAATCAGCCCCTCCTCCTACCCCCTCCACACACACACACCCTTCCTCCCATGTAAAAATCAGCCCTTTCCTCCTCCCCCTCCACACACACACCCTTCCTCCCATGTAAAATCAGCCCCTCCTCCTACCCCTCCACACACACACACCCTTCCTCCCATGTAAAATCAGCCCCTCCTCCCCCCCCTCCACACACACACACCCTTCCTCCCATGTAAAAAACAGCCCCCTCAACTCCCCCCTCAATACATACACACCCTCCCATGTAAAATTCAGCCTCCTCCTCCCCCACCACACACACCCTTCCTCCCATGTAAATCAGCCCCTCCCTCCCCTCCACACACACACACACCTTCCTCCCATGTAAAAATCAGCCCCTCCTCCTCCCCTCCACACACACACACACCCTTCCTCCCATGTAAAAATCAGCCCCCTCCTCCCCTCCACACACACCCTTCCTCCCATGTAAAACAGCCCCTTCCTCCCCTCCACACACACATATCCTTCCTCCCATGTAAAATCAGCCCCTCCTCCCCCCTCCACACACACCCCTTCCTCCCATGTAATAATCAGCCCCTCCCCTCCCTCCACACACACACACCCTTCCTCCCATGTAAAAACCAGCCCCCTCCTCCCCCTCCACACACACACCCTTCCTCCCATGTAAAAAAATCAGCACCCTCCTCCTCCTCTATACACACACACATACACATCCTCCCATGTAAAAAACAGCCCCCCCACACACACACACTCACACACACCCTCCCATGATATGTTTGTTTGACGTCATCTCTCACCCCCCACTTGTGATTGTGTTACGTTCTCGGAAAATCACTCAGCAATTGCACTCGTAGCTGATAGGGGCGCCTTCCTGGAATCTTATCATAAGTGACCTTCAGCCTGAAAAACACCTGATAGTGAGAAGCAAATATGAAACCGTCACCGCCACACTTCCCCCAGGAAATGCATACGTGAAATGGCATGAATTAAAACTGAACCCGTCGAAAAAGGTGAGCCAGATGGATTGTAAAGAGAGCAAACTACACCCGAAATTGACCTCCCTTTTGGCCACCCTCTACGAAATTGACCTCCCTTTTGGCCACTCTACGAAATTGACCTCCCTTTTGGCCACCCTCTACGAAATTGACCTCCCTTTTGGCCACTCTACGAAATTGACCTCCCTTTTGGCCACCCTCTACGAAATTGACCTCCCTTTTTTCCACTCTTTACTTTTGTCTGTTGTGGGAGCAGTGAGTAGCAGCTTTTTTTTTTTTTTTTTTTTTTTACTGTTGTAAAAAAAAAATTACGGTAAATAATGACGATTGTAAAGAAGGGAAAACCTGTACATATATTTAAACCCGTCAGAAATTACGACTTTTATAGAAACTTCCCTCCAGAAATCGACCATAAAAATCATTAAAAAAAATTTGTAGAGAGCAAACTTAATTAAATAATGACGATTGTAAAGAGGGGAAAACCTGTGCATATATTTAAACCCGTCAGAAATTACGACGTATATAGAAACTTACCTCCAGAACTTGACCCTAAAAATCATAAAAAATAATGTAAAGAGAGCAAACATAATTAAATAATGATGATTGTAAGGAGGGGAAAACCTGTATATTTAAACCCCTTGGAAATTACAACGTATATAGAAACTTGCCTCCAGAACTTGACCCAAAAAATCATAAAAAAAAAAAAAAAAATGTGAAGAGAGTAAACATAATTAAATAATGATGATTGTAAGGAGGGGATAACCTGTATATTTAAACCCCTTCAGAAACTATGATGTATATAGAAACTTGCTTCCAGAACTTGACCTTAAAAAACATTAATAAAAAAAAGTTCCGTTATTCCAAAATCATACACGGTAATTGTCGCAGTTCTTGCCAACCATAGCTAAGGCATCTCATTAGGAAGGCAAAGTTGAGTGTGAGAAGCTAAATGGTGACACAGATGAGTGGACGAGTGAGGACAGTGATGAGTTTAGTGACAGTGGATCATTATAATAGTGTCAACAGAGGAAGGTTAAAAGATAAAATAGAAGAGATATGAGGCGTATAGCGTACAAGGAGTGACCTGTGAGAAGCTGAGTGGACGAGGAGTGATGACGATGATGAGTTTAGTGATAGAGATGAGTTATAAGTGTGTTGACAGAGGAAGGTTAAAAGATAAAATAGAAGAGATATGAGGCGTATAGCGTACAAGGAGTGACCTGTTAGAAGCTGAGTGAACGAGGAGTGATGACGATGATGAGTTTAGTGATAGTGATGAGTCATAATAGTATTGACAGAGGAAGGTTAAAAGATAAAATAGAAGAGACATGAGGCGTATAGCGTAAAAGGAGTGACCTGTTAGAAGCTGAGTGGACGAGAGTGACGGCAGCGATGAGTATTGATAGAGATGAGTTATAAGAGTGATGATGGAGGAAGGTTAAAAGATAGAATAGAGAGGAAATATGAGGCGTATAGCGTAAAAGGTGACCCGTGAGAAGCTAATAGATAAGCAAGGAGTGACGGCAGTGATGAATTTAGTGAGTGACAATGATAGCTATGATAGTGGTGACAGAGGAAGGTTAAAAGATAAAATAGAGGAGATATGAAGCTTATTTAGTAAAAAGTGTCAACCTGCCATTTGTATACAGTTGCCCCTCAAATAGTACGGTTTCCAATAGTTCAGTTTCGGTTTTATACGGATGGTCATGGAAGATCTTTTAGGATTTTTAAATTTCCTGCTTATTGGGAAATTTGAAAATCCTAAAAAATCATCGTATAAAATCCACATAAAACCAAAACCGTACTATTTGAGGGACGACTATAATTTTGAGCAAGTTGTGTTTTCAAGCATTCTAAGGTCGTTATTTTAGTCTCGAAGGGTAAAAAGATGATAAATAAGGTCGCATGTTGGCACTATAATTGTTGTTGTTGTTGTTCTCGGGTCACTCGCTCGCTCTCGACCCAAGCACATGCACTCTTGCCTCATGTGCGTGTGTGTGTGCGTAATGCTCACACCCACCATATGCACATGATTATACAAGGTAAGTATGTGTTTGCTTGTGTTAATGCATCTTGGTCTGTGTGTGTGTGTGTGTGTGTGTTTGTGCATGTGAAGGTGTGTGTTGGTTCTCTAAATACTACATACATACATAAACAATCCTTTTTTTATTTTTTTTATTTTGTATTTACTTATTCATTTTTATTTTTTATTCTATTATTTTATTTCTTTATTTATTTTTTATTTTATTTATTTATTTAATTTATTTATTTATTTATTTATTTATTATTATTATTTTTTTTTTATGGACGCTCCTCGACTTGCAGTTACTAGGTTACATTCTAATAAACTTCTTACTTTTTCTTACTCTTTACCCTTTACTCCTTTACTCCTTTACTTTTTTATTTATTTATTCATTTTTCATTTTGTTTTCCATTTCATTTATTTTTTGTACAGACGCCCCTCGACTTACAATTATCAGGTTACGTTCTAATAAACTCACTTTGCATAGAAATATACCAGACGAATCTGCACCTATCGGACACCAATAATCCAGCCTGTAATATATCGTAGAACACTCAACACAGCCTACAGTTCCACAAAATCACCCAACACCGCAATATTCCATCGCAAAACATCAAAAAGCGTATCGAAATTCAAAGTACGGACTCGGCCTATTACGTACATCAATATCACACACTCTGCCTATTACGTACATCAATATCACACACTCTGCCTATTACGTACATCAATATCACACACTCTGCCTGTTACGTACATCAGTATCACACACTGCCTATTACGTACATCAACATCACACACTCTGCCTATTACGTACATCAATATCACACACTGCCTATTACGTACATCAATATCGCACACTCGTAAAGTTTGGAAGTCATTAGTCGGGGCATGGCAAGTAGAAGAGTGTCTATTCTGTTTACCTTGTCTGTGTCTGTCTGATATTGATCTCTCTTCTGTCCACCTGTTCTCTATTCTTCTATTGGAGCAGCGTCTAGTGGGCTTTGTTGTGTTTTGTTATGTTTTTTTGGCCTTGAACTGTTTCCTCTATCATAAAAAAATGTGTGTTTGTGAATGCCAGCAAGTCTGTGTATGCATGATAGCTATTCATTCCTTGGCATACACACACACACCTATACACACACACTCACACACACACACACACACACAAACACCTATACACTTACACACACATACACAAACACTTACGCACATACTCACACATGCACACCTGTTAGCATGCGCGCACACCTGAGTTAATTGCATCTGCTACTTAATTTATTTTTCGCCTAATTTGCACTTGCTTACCTTACCTGCATGTTCTGTTACTAAACCACATTAGGAGGAGGAGGAGGAGGAGGAGGAGGGGGTGTAGGTAAGGCCAGGAAGAGTAGGAAGGTTTTATTAGAGGACTTTTTTTTTACATTATTCAAGAGCTTAGATTTTTAGTTTGCTAGTCAGGATGAATAAGTTTTTTGTTGTTTGTTTTTCTCATTTTCACTCCTCTCTCTCTCTCTCTCTCTCTCTCTCTCTCTCTCTCTCTCTCTCTCTCTCTCTCTCTCTCTCTCTCTCTCTCTCTCTCTCTCTCTCTCTCTCTCTCTCTCTCTCTCTCTCTCTCTCTCTCTCTCTCTCTCTCTCTCTCTCTCTCTCTCTCTCTCTCTCTCTCTCTCTCTCTCTCTCACTACCAATTTCTCTTCCAATCTCTCTTCTGATCTCTCCCTTTCTCTCCCTCTCCCTCTCCCTCCCTCTCCCTCTCACTCACCCTTCTCCCTTCCTCTTTCTTAACCCTCTCCCTTCCTCTCACTCAACCCTCTGTCTCTCCCTCTCTCTCTCCATTAACTCCCTTTCTCTCCCTCTCTCTCTCTCCATTAACTCCCTCTCTCTCTCTCCATTAACTCCCTTTCTCTCCCTCTCTCTCTCTCCATTAACTCCCTTTCTCTCCCTCTCTCTCCATTAACTCCCTTTCTCTCCCTCTCTCTCTCTCCATTAACTCCCTTTCTCTCCCTCTCTCTCTCTCTCTCCGTCAACCCCTTTTCTCTCTCCATCAACCCCCCTCCCTCTCTCCCTACCCCCACCTCATTCCCTCCATCCCTCCCTCTCTCTCTCTCTCCCTCCCTCCTGCTCACTTACCCCTCTCTCCCTCTCCTTCAGATGACCACCATGCCCGGGTTGCCGACACGACCTTGCATATACGACATTGACCTTGATCTGGAGACGGAGGAGGTCATGGGACTGTTCTGAGCACCACCACCACCACCACCTCCGCTGTTGATATCGAAGGGGAAGAAAATGATGTGGAGGAAGAGAGAGGGAGAGGGAGAGAGAGAAGGGATGCCAGGATGCTACTGAAGAGATTTGCTGCTTTATTCCTTTATTTGTTTTGTTTTGTTTTGTTTGAAGTTGATTTTGTATTTTTTCTATTTTCTCAGTATTTTTTCTTGTTTTTGTTTGTGTTACTTTCCAACTCCTTTTTTTTCTTTTCCTGCTTTCCTCTTTTCAGTAATCTTTTCATTTTTTTTTCTAATTCCTCTATTTTTTTTACATATTTTATTTTAATTTCTTTCATCTTTTTTTCTATTTTCTCTTGTTATACTTTCCTCCTCGTCCTTTTTTATTTTTTCCTCCTTTCCTCTTTTCAATAATCTTTTTCCTTTTTTTTCTAATTCCTCAATATTTTTTTCACTTTATTTTACTCCATCATCTTTTTTCAATTTTCTCTTGTTATACTTTCCTCCACCTCCTTTTTTTTCTTTTCCTCCTTTCCTCTTTTCAGTAATCTTTTTCATCCTTTTTTTCTAATTCCTCAGAGTTTTTTTTTTTTACATATTTTATTTTACTTTCTAACTCACATTTTTTTGTTTCCTCATCATTATCATTTTTCCTTGTTATACTTTCCACATCCTCCTTTTTCTCTCTTTTCCTCCTCCTTTCCTCTTTTCAGTAATCCAATTTTGTTTCATCCTCCTTTTCCTTTTCTCTCTATTAATAATCTTGTTTTAGGGACAGACAGACATCCCTTCGTTATCTTTTCATTTAACTTTCCTAATGACAGAAAAAAAAAAAAAAAAGAGGGAAAATAAGGTAAAGGTGGAACTCAAGATTAAAGAAAGCATGTAAGTCCTTTTTTGTGTCATTGTTATGTTTCTTGCTCAAAGTGATGCTGTTGTTGTTGTTATTATTGCTGCTGTTGTTTTTTATGTACTCCTTCCATTGTGTCTTCCTTTCTCTCTCCTCTTTCTTCCTCCTTCCTCTCTTTCTTCCAATATGTTCTCTTACTTTCTCTTCCTTGGCTTTCTTGCACTCTTCCAAAATATCTCTCTTCCTGTCTCTTCCAATCTCTCTCCCTTTCTCTCTCCTTTTTCTCTCTCCTTCCTGTATTTCTCTTCCTTTCTCCTCTCTCTTTCTTCCAATATTTTCCTCTTCCTTTCTCTTCCAATATCTCTCTTCTTTTTCATTCCAATCTCTTCCTTTCTCTCCTTCCTTTCTCTCTTCCAATATTTCTCTTCCCTAATCCCTTTCAATATATCTCTTATCCACTTTCTTCCATTCTTGCAATATCTATCTATTTCTCTCCTAATCTCTTCCAGTATCGATAACAACATAGAGATTCAATACAAAAATGCCATCGCTAGTTTTTATATACTTAAGTAGCTATATAGATTTAATATGAAAAGCTTATCATTAATATTGTTATCTGTATGTTTAATTAGTCAGATTTAGGTTTGCATTCTTAAACATTTCCACGACTAATCTCACACCCCATTAATATTTCTCTGCTTATATATCGAGCCCAGAGAGGGAAGGTCAAGTCACAGTTTGTTGATATGTTTAATGATTGTTATATTCCATCCATCTTGTTATTTTTACTATCAAGTACGTATGTAAAAAGTGATATGCAGTCTGTTATTTTGTTCTGTGCTTATATATCGAGTTCAGAAAGGGAAGGCCAAGTCATAGTTTGTTGATATTTTAGTGATTCTGTTATATTCCATCCATCCTGTTATTTTATCTATCAAGTACTTAAAAGGTGATATCCAGTCTGTTGTGTTCTCTGCTTATATATCAAGTTCGGTAAGAGAAGCTCAAGTCACAGTTTGTTGATATATTTAGTGATTCTTATATTCCATCCATCTTGTTATTTTTACTATCAAGTACGTATGTAAAAAGTGATATGCAGTCTGTTATTTTGTTCTGTGCTTATATATCAAGTTCAGAAAGGGAAGGCCAAGTCATAGTTTGTTGATATTTTAGTGATTCTGTTATATTTCATCCATCCTGTTATTTTATCTATCAGTACTTAAAAGGTGATACCCAGTCTGTTGTGTTCTCTGCTTATATATCAAGTTCGGTAAGAGAAGCTCAAGTCACGGTTTGTTGATATATTTAGTGATTCTTATATTCCATCCATCTTGTTATTTTTTCTAGCAAGTACATACAAAGTGATATCCAGTCCATTAATATGTTCTCTGCTTATATATCAAGTTCAGGAAGGTCACAGGTTGTTGATATATATAGTCATTGCCATCCTACATCCATCATAGTTTTACATGTCAAGCAAAATATTATGTCCCGTCCATATCAAGCAGAAAGTGATATCGCGTCCATTAATTTCTTTCCCTGTTTATATATCAAGTTCACAGGTTGTTGATATATAGAGTCTTTCCATCTTCCATCCATCGTAGTTTAATCTCTCAAGCAAAATATAATGTCCTGTCCATATCAAGCAGGAAGTGATATTGCGTCCATTAATTTCTTTCCCTGTTTATATATCAAGTTCACAGGTTGTTGATATATAGAGTCATTCCATCTTCCATCCATCGTAGTTTAATCTCTCAAGCAAAATATAATGTCCTGTCCATATCAAGCAGGAAGTGATATTGCATCCATTAATTTGTTTTTCTTCTTATATATCAAGGTTGGGAAGGCCACAGGTTGTTGATATATAGAGTCATTCCATCTTCCATCCATCGTAGTTTTATCTGTCAAGCAAAATATAATGTCCCGTCCATATCAAACAGAGGGTAATATTCAGTCCATTAATTTGTCCTGCAAATTTACAAGGTTCGGGAAGTTCACAGGTTGTTGATATATAGAGTCTCTCCATCTTCCAACCATTTAGTTTTATCTGTCAAGCAAAATATGATGTCCCGTCCATATCAAGCAGAAAGTGATATCACATCCATTAATTTGTTTCTCTTATATATCAAGGTTGGGAAGGTCACAGGTTGTTGATATATAGAGTCTCTTCATCTTCCATCCGTCTAGTTTTATCTGTCAAGCAAAATATAATGTCCCGTCCATATCAAGCAGAAAGTGATATCGTGTCCATTAATTTGTTTCTCTTGTATATCAAGGTTGGGAAGTTCACAGGTTGTTGATATATAGCGTCTTTCCATCTTCCAACCATTTAGTTTTATCTGTCAAGCAAAATATAATGTCCCGTCCATATCAAGCAGAAAGTGATATCGCGTCCTTTAATTTGTTTCTCTTCTTATATGTCAAGTTGAGGAAGGTCACAGGTTGTTGATATATAGAGTCTTTCCATCTTCCATCCATCGTAGTTTTATCTGTCAAGCAAAATATAATGTCCCGTCCATATCAAGCAGAAAGTGATATCACATCCATTAATTTGTTTCTCTTCTTATATGTCAAATTGAGGAACTTCACAGGTTGTTGATATATAGAGTCTTTCCATCTTCCATCCATCGTAGTTTTATCTGTCAAGCAAAATATGATGTCCCGTCCATATCAAGCAGAAAGTGATATCGCATCCATTAATTTGTTTCCCTGCTTATATATCAAGGTTGGGAAGGTTGCAAGTTGTTGATACATTAGCCATTCCATCTTCCATCCATCCTGTTATTTTATCTATTAAGCAAAGGACTTGTACTTCATAGCAGATTCTTATATCCTATCCTCATACCAGTCTTGCTGACATAACATAATAATTTTCTCTCCCTCTGATGGTGTTGGGCTTCTTTCCCTCACTCACAGAAATGGAAGAAGAGAAAGTCAGGTTGTACAGAAGGGAAGAAGAGAAGGGAGACAGAGAAATCATGTTGAAAGAAGGGAGAAAGAGAAGATCAGATTGACAGAAGGGAGGAAGAGAAATCAGGTTGACAGAAGGGAAAAAGAGAAGATCAGGTTAACAGAAGGAAAGGACAGAAGGGAGAAAGAGAAGATCACGTTGACAGAAGGGAAGAAGAGAACGGAGGAAGAGAAATCGGGTCTCACAAAAAGGGAGGAAGATATCAGCTTGCACAGAAGAGAAGGGAAAGTTGAACAAAGAGGGAGGAAGAGAGGAACTGGCTATACTTTTACCATGACAGCATTCAGATCAAGAGGATAAGAAAGTTCAAATTTTGGTAGCACTAGTAACATGCGTAGTTAGAATATTTGAAGTGTTTGTGAGAGGTTAGGGAGTTCCAAGACTTAATCCTCTTTGTCCTCCTCCTAAACCTCTTCTAAAGCTCTTAATCCTCTTTGTCCTCCTCCTAAACCTCTTCTAAAGCTCTTAATCCTCTTTGTCCTCCTCCTAAGCCTCTTCTAAAGCTCTTAATCCTCTTTGTCCTCCTCCTAAACCTCTTCTAAAGCTCTTAATCCTCTTTGTCCTCCTCCTAAGCCTCTTCTAAAGCTCTTAATCCTCTTTGTCCTCCTCCTAAACCTCTTCTAAAGCTCTTAATCCTCTTTGTCCTCCTCCTAAACCTCTTCTAAAGCTCTTAATCCTCTTTGTCCTCCTCCTAAACCTCTTCTAAAGCTCTTAATCCTCTTTGTCCTCCTCCTAAACCTCTTCTAAAGCTCTTAATCCTCTTTGTCCTCCTCCTAAGCCTCTTATAAAGCTCTTAATCATCTTTTTCATCCTCCTAACCCTCTTCTAAAGCTCTTAATCCTCTTTGTCCTCCTCCTAAACCTCTTCTAAAGCTCTTAATCCTCTTTGTCCTCCTCCTAAACCTCTTCTAAAGCTCTTAATCCTCTTTGTCCTCCTCCTAAACCTCTTCTAAAGCTCTTAATCCTCTTTGTCCTCCTCCTAAACCTCTTCTAAAGCTCTAAATCCTCTTTGTCCTCCTCCTAAACCTCTTCTAAGGCTCTTAATCCTTTTCTAAACCTGTTAATCCGTACGTAATGACAGATGGGTTGCGTTAATGGTGCCTTAGGTAATACAGAATGAAGACAAAAGAATAGTAAGAAATGCCAGTAGTAATTGCAGATGATTTTCCTCAATGGGTTGCCTTAGATTAGATAGTTAATGAATAGAGATGATAGTGTTGATAAATGATAAAACTAATGATATAGCTTTTGTTTACTGAGTGCCTTTGATAGTAAAAGAGGATGTTAGATTAGTCAGATAATATAGGAGTGATAATAAATAGTTTGTCAGTGGAATACCATAGATAGTTAATGAATATAGATTATAGTGTTGATAAATGATAAAACTAATGATATAGCTTTTGTTTACTGAGTACCTTTGATAGTAAAAGAGGATGTTAGATTAGACAAATAATAGGAGTGATGATAAATAGTTTGTCAGTGGAATACCATAGATAGTTAATGAATAGAGATGATAGTGTGGATAAATGATAAAACTAATGATATAGCTTTTGTTTACTGAGTGCCTTTGATAGTAAAAGAGGATGTTAGATTAGTCAAATAATAGGAGTGATAATAAATAGTTTTGGTCAGTGGGTTGCCATAGATAGTTAATGAATGGAGATGATAGTGTTGATAAATGATAAAACTAATGATACAGCTTTTGTTTACTGAGTGCCTTTGATAGTAAAAGAGGATGTTAGATTAGTCAAATAATATAGGAGTGATAATAAATAGTTTGTCAGTGGAATACCATAGATAGTTAATGAATGGAGATGATAGTGTTGATAAATGATAAAACTAATGATACAGCTTTTGTTTACTGAGTGCCTTTGATAGTAAAAGAGGATGTTAGATTAGTCAAATAATAGGAGTGATGATAAATAGTTTTAGTCAGTGGGTTGCCATAGATAGTTAATGAATAGAGATGATAGTGTTGATAAATGATAAAACTAATGATACAGCTTTTGTTTACTGAGTACCTTTGATAGTAAAAGAGTATGTTAGATTAGTCAAATAATAGGAGTGATGATAGATAGTTTTAGTCATTGGCTTGCCATAGATAGTTAATGAATGGCGATAAATGATAAAAGTATTGATATATTTTTTGGTTAATTGAGTGCCTTTAATTGATAGCAAGTAATAACAAATAACAGTAGTGATGGTAAATACACTTGGGTTGATGGAGTGACTGATAGTAAATGGAGATGATAGTTATATAAAGTAATAGTGAATAGTTTGGGGGATGAACTGCCTTAGATAAGAGAGTGAAAACAATAGAATAATAATAGATAATAGTAATAGTAGATAGTTTGTCGAGGGATGATCGTTCGTTTAAGTGCAATGCTGAGTTTTCTTATTAATATTTTGGAGTGAAAAAAAAAAAAGAAAAAAAAGAAAAAAGGAGATACCATAAGATTAATTAAACTTCCATTATATAAAACAAGTACCATAATTAACCACACAGAAATGAGAGAATGGTCATGCTTTCTCTTAAGGGACCAATTAAGCCTAGTAAAAGCCATATTTCTTTATCTTGGCCGTAATGTTCTTGGTGATTGTTAGGCATTGGTGGTAGTGTCCTGAATTTTGTTTTTGTGTGTGTGTGGTGTGTGTAATTTTTTTTTTTTTTTTTTTTATTATCATTATTATTATTTTTTTTTTTGGGGGGGGGTGAGGGGGGTAGTACACACCTGTTTCCACTCTTGCATTTTTTTTTATTATTATTATTATTTTTTTTCATACCTGTTTTTACTGTTTCCACACCTGCATTTTTATTTTATTTATTTTTTCTTTTCATTACACACCAGTTTCCACACCTGCTTTTTTTTTTATGACACCAGTTTCCACACCTGCACTTAAATTACACACCTTATTTAGTTTCTTCAATGGTTCTTAATTATGCACACCTGTCCCACACCTGCACCATATTTTGTTTTCTT
>NC_066550.1:9891894-9941894 GCF_024679095.1 Eriocheir sinensis | reverse complement strand
AAGGATGAGAGAGAGAGAGAGAGAGAGAGAGAGAGAGAGAGAGAGAGAGAGAGAGAGAGAGAGAGAGAGAGAGAGAGAGAGAGAGAGAGAGAGAGGAAAGGGAAGGGAAGGGAAATAAAGGAATGACAGAAGGAAAAGGATATAAAAAAGGAGAGAGAGAGAGAGAGAGAGAGAGAGAGAGAGAGAGAGCGAGAGAGAGAGAGAGAGAGAGAGAGAGAGAGAGAGAGAGAGAGAGAGAGAGGAGGAGCAGGAAGGAGAAAGAAGAGGAAAGAAGGGAAGGGATGAAAAAAGGAAGAGAATGATAAGGAAAGGGAATTTAAGGAAGGAGAGAGAGAGAGAAAAAAGAAAAAGAAAAAAGGATAGTCAAGACAGACGTACGATAAGTAAAGGGAAGGAAGGAGAGAGAGAGAGAGAGAGAGAGAGAGAGAGAGAGAGAGAGAGAGAGAGAGAGAGAGAGAGAGAGAGAGAGAGAGAGAGAAAAACAGAGACGTATGATAAGTAAAGAGAATAATGAAGGAGAGAAAGAGAGAAAAGAAAGAAAGAAAGAGAAAGAGGGAAAAAAGAAAGGGATAATTATAGGAGAAAGAAGAAGGGGAAGGTGTTAGTCATTTGTTTTCTCCATTCCTCCTCTTAATTCCCCTCCCTCTCTCCCTCCTCTTCCCTTCCCCTTCCCTTCCTCAGCTATTTTGTTTTTCATATATATTCCTCCTCTTCCCCCCCCCCCCACACCCCCCATTCTCCCGTCCCCTCTCTCCCTCCTTCCTCTCTTTCGTCTCCTTGGTCAAAACATCTTTTTTCACGTGTTGACGATATTGGTGTCTTCTTCTTCTTCTTCTCCTTCTTCTTCTTCTTCTTCTTCTTCTTTCTCTTCTTCTTCTTCTTCTTCTCCTTTCTCTTCTTCTTCTTCTCCTTTCTCTTCTTTTTCTTCTTCTCCTTTCTCTTCTTCTTCTTTCTCTTCTTCTTTTTCTTCTCCTTTCTCTTCTTCTTCTCCTTTCTCTTCTTCTTCTTCTTCTTTCCTCTATACTTTTCATTTCTTCATCCTTGTCTTTCTTTTAATATTTTCTTCTATTCTAAGTAGTAGCAGTAGTAGTAGTAGTAGTAGTTAATCATTTCCTTTATCATTATTCAACTTCTCTATTTCTTCTATTATCATCTTTTCTTCTTCTTCTTCTTCTTCTTCTTCTTCTTCTTCTTCTTCTTCTTCTTCTTCTTCTTCTTGTATATTTTCACTTTTTTCCGTGTTCAATTTTATGCCAGTGTAAAATTTTAATGGCTCCCCCTCCACTCTCTCTCTCTCTCTCTCTCTCTCTCTCTCTCTCTCTCTCTCTCTCTCTCTCTCTCTCTCTCTCTCTATCAAGGTGGTCAAATCTATGGGTTCCTCCTTCCCCCCCCTCCTCCCCCCTCCCATTTCTTCCCTTTATGTACACACACACACACACACACACACACACACACACACACACATACAGCCTTGACGTACCGTGCTACACGTACATGACTGTTTCCCCTATACGTACATGGATCTTGGCTGTGTGTGTGTGTGTGTGTGTGTAAGTCGCGCACACGTTACGTCATATGTCAGATAAACACAAACACACACACACACACACACACACACACACACACCTCATGACTTGTACATAATTATGACCTTATTTTTACGCACACAGCCCATGTATGTATATTTAATCTTGCGTACATGAGCGTAAAAAATCAATAGTGTAGGTGTTTTGCGTTCACTTTGTGCGTACATGAGAGTGAATTTGCACACACACACACACACACACACACACACACACATGCTATGAACGTGTTATGAATTTTGCTGATGCGTATTTACAATCTGTATGTGTGTGTGTGTGTGTGTGTGTGTGTGTGTGTACAAGAATGTGATTGTGAAGTGGATTGGCAGAGTGTTTTGAAAGAAGAAAGCACGGAAACATGGAAGAGCAGGCAACAGAAAGTATTTGCCTTACGTCACGGTTGCCTGCTGTTGTGATTCGGTCTATTCCTCACAGACTCTTCATTTGACCAGTTCCACAGTCCAACACACTCACTGTAAGCGCCCAAACCAAACCGTATCCACCACAATGATCCGCTATTTCTACTCATTACCTGATATTAATATAGACTAGATTTCCTGTGTGGTGTCCTAAAATTCCCTCCACCTTTTTATATATCAACGCCGAACACTGGAGCTACAAGGAATTTTTTTCGTATTTTGTGTTTGGTTGGGTGAAAGAAGAGGAGGAGGGAAGAATGGAAGATGGAAGGAGAGGGGGAAATAAAGGGAGGGAGAAAAGGAATGGTTGAGAGGAAGAAGGGAGGAAAAATGGAAGATGGAAGGAGAGAGGGGAAATTAAGGGAGGGAAAGAAGGAATGGTTGAGAGAAAGCAGGAGAGGAGGAGGAAGGAGAAATTAAGAGAGAGAAGAGAGGGATGGGAAAGAAGAGGAAGGAAGAATGTATGATAAAAGGAGAGGATGAAATACAAGGAAAGGGAAGGAACAGAAGGAAAGGGTGAGAGAAAGAAGAGAGGAAAGAGGAGGGAAGAATGTATGATAAAAGGAGAGGATGAAATACAAGGAAAGGGAAGGAACAGAGGGAATGGATGAAGGGGAAGAGGAGGAGGAGGAGGAGGAAGGAAGAGCTGAGAGGAAGGAGGGGAGGGAACAATGGATGATGGAAGGAGAGCTTACAAACTTGCTGTAATGGACTGTAAAACTGGCCCATTGTTGACCCGTGGAGGAGTTGTAACCCGACCTACATAAAAGAAACGTTCATTTATCAACCTCATTTCACTTCCGTCGCGAGAAAATAATAGTCGATGCGATTTATGAAAGAGGTGGTCCGGCCTTTTCGCGCTAACAAACATCGCGCGGTAACTTTCAATGGCGGAGTGAGTTACGAGAAAAAAAATCTGGTCAGTTTATCGTTTTCCAGAGCAAGGAGATAATTCATACTACTTAAGTCATTCTTCATGTGTCTGTGCCGATGGTATTTTCGAAGGGCGTTGCTGCTTTCGAATAACTACATACATGCCGTTTTTGTAATAGGACAATAACTGCACTGCGTATTCCAGATGAGGTCCTTCCAACGAGTTATATGAAGACTATTACATTTTAAGTTTCCTCGCCGTGAACCCGAGCATAGTATTAGATTTTCTCTTAAACAGGCAAAGCTATATAAATACATGATCTGGCTTGTTACCTGGAAGTTTTGAGTGTAAGACGCCTGGTAATGTCTTTTTATCGTTAGTGAGACCTCCTCTAGAATACGTAGTTGAGTGTCTTGATCCATTAATTACAAACACTCCTCTTGACTTTTGTAGGAGCAGTGAGTAGAGGGCTTTTTTACATTAGTTTTTTTTTTTTTTTTTTTTCCTTGAACTGTTTCATCTACAGTAAAAAATAAAAAAATAAAAAATAATAAAAAAACATTGAATTACAGGGATTTCAGCGACGCGATACGAAATGATACTGTCCATGAGGGGGTGGGGGAAGGAGGGGAAAGGGTGGTGCCAATGAGAGAGAGAGAGAGAGAGAGAGAGAGAGAGAGAGAGAGAGAGAGAGAGAGAGAGAGAGAGAGAGAGAGAGAGAGAGAGAGAAAGGAGGAGGAGAAGCACGTGGTTGGGGGTCTCAGCAGTCAGGAGGAAGAGGAGAAAGCAGGCTAGTAGAGAGGGAGAGAGGAGGAGGAGGAGGGGGGAGGTAGAAAAAGAGGAGAGTAGGTAGGGGGGAGTGGGTCATGGGATGGTGGAGGAGGGAAAGGGGGAGAAGGAGGGGGAGGAGGGGCTTGGCACTTGGCACACCGAAGAAGGCTGCTGCAGATGATGCGGTGCCAGTGCCAAGTCTGCCCTCCTAGTGCCACGACGGAGGGCATCCAGGCTTACCCAGGACAGTGCCACCACACCGCCACTGCCCAACCATGGCACTCTAGGCCTTCAAGGAGTGCCAAGCTTCTTCCTCCTTCCGATCAACACACTAGGACGTCTTCCACAGTGCCAGCCTTGCTACACGTCCTCCCATAGCACTCTCGTCTTCAGCAGAGCCTTAGTAGGACAGTGCCACGGTGCCACAACTATCCTGTGGCACTACAGAAGGTTTTGAGGAGTTCCAAGTCTGTTCCTCCTCCAAATCAACATCGTAGAACGTCTTGCACAGTGCCAGCCTCGCTACACTGCGCTGGCACTGTCGTCTTAGCAGAGCCTTACTAGGGCAGTGTCACGGTGCCACAATCTTCCCGTGCCACCGTAGAGGGTTCTGAGGAGTACCAAGCCTGTTTCTCATCATCGGTACCCTGGGATTTGACTACCTCTCTGTGCCACTTCGCAACCTGACAATGGCACAATAGACTTTTAAAGAGTGCCAAGCCTATTTCTCATAATCGCCACCCTGGGATTTGCTACTCTACCTCCTCGGGCAGTGCCACATCCAGAACGGTGCCACTTCACTTCCCAACTGTTTTTCAATAGTGCCAAGCCTGTGTTTTATTCTGCGAGACCTCATACAGTGCTAACCTCACTACACTGTTCCTCCTCTGGCACTGTTATCGTTTGTACAGTGCTATAGTGTTACGTTATCCTTCTGGCACTGTGGTCATTCATAGCTGGGTGCCACATCTTCCCTGCTCCTTCTTACTACTTTTTTTTCTCTTGGCACTCAAAAATTCTAGGAGAGTGCCAAGCATCCTCTGGCACTGTTGAGTATCCTTGCAGTGCCTCACCATCCCTTGTTGCTCCTCTTCCACTCCTCTCCCTTATCTCAGTGCCAAACAGCAGTGCCAAACGAGTGCCTCAGTGAAAAGTGAAAAAAGTGAGAAAAAAAGGAGATAAAAGTGAGATATTTCAAGGTCACTGCAATGTGTTCTGTCGTGTTTGTTTGTTTTGGTGGTGAAGGTGGTGGTGAGGGTGGTGGTGGCGGTGGTGGTGGTGGTGGTGATGGTGTGAGGGTTAATTCTGTCTTCGTTTCCCTACATTTCGTTTGATTTTTATTTTATTTTCATCCTCCCTGATTTTTTTTTTATTCTATTATTTCCTCTTTCATTTCTCTCCTTCCTTTCCACCTGTTTGCTCAGGCAGTGTTTCTCCTCAATTAGTTTATAGCTAGTTCTCTCTCTCTCTCTCTCTCTCTCTCTCTCTCTCTCTCTCTCTCTCTCTCTCTCTCTCCGCAACAACACACACAAAAAAAGAACATCGACAAAGACATTTATTTACATTCGTACAAAAACACAACCACGTGCAACATTCCCTTTCCAATAGTTTTATTTACTACTAATATATATACTACTACTACTACTACTACTACTACTACTACTACTACTACTACTACTTCCACCACCACTTCTGTTTCTCCACCTCCTCTGAAAGAAGAAAACGAGGAAGAAGTATATTGTTTATCCTCCCCAAATGAGAAGAACGCGGAGGACAGAAGACAGGGTGGAGGCAGTGCAGCTCTCCTCCCCTGCCCATCCACCCCTTTCCTCCTCCACCACCACCACCAAGGGAAGGTAGCAGTTTCTTCACTACTACCTCCTACTACTACTTTTGCTTCTGCTGCTACAACTGTTGCTGCTGCTGCTGCTACTGTAGAGGACGTGTGGTTGGCTGCTTACCTGGGCCCAGCATCCACTCAGGTGAGGATGACAGAGAGAGAGAGAGAGAGAGAGAGAGAGAGAGAGAGAGAGAGAGAGAGAGAGAGAGAGAGAGAGAGAGAGAGAGAGAAATCCCAGGTATCATCGTGCCCCTTCTCTCCCCCAGGTCATGGCGCCCCGTCGGCAGCCCGTGTCGCTGCAGCGGCAGTGCGTGGCCCACCTGGCGCTGCGCCTCGACCACCTGTGTGACCAGCACGCCCACGCCCACACGCACCCCCACCTGCTGGCCGCCGCGGGCCACCTCGACACCCTGCTGCCCACGCCCCTCCAGGCCACCGTAGGTAAGCACTGCCCCTTCAAGCCCTGGGTCCTCACCCTGCCTCACACTGTCCCTGTCGTCCCCAGTCCCTTCCCTCCCCCAGCCGCCCCGGTAACCCCCGTCCCTACCCGCAGGTGAGGAGGTGCTGGCTCTGACGGAGGCGCGGCAGGTGACTCCCTCTCCGGGCCACGTGCGGCTGCTGCTGCTGCTGCGGGCGCGGCGGCTGTCGGCCAGCGGGTCGGTGGTGCAGAGCGGCGTGCTGGAGGAGGGGGCGGACGCGGCCCACCTGGAGGCCCTGACCCTGCTGTACGGGGGCTGCGGGGGCCGCGCCGCGCGCCTCTACCCCTTCCTGCACACCGCCGCCGCGCTCACCTCGCTCGTGTGCACCGACTTCTGCGACAACACCATGGTGGACATCGTGGCGCACACCTGCCCGCACCTTCGCCTGCTGGACCTGCGCGGCTGCTACGACGTGACGGACGAGGGCGTGGCACTGCTGTGCGGGCAGCGGCAGGGGCTGCGGGCCAGCCTGGAGGCGCTGAGCCGCGGCGACGTGCTGCGGCCCACCACGCCGTGCTGCGCGTCGCTGCGGGAGATCAAGCTGACCATGACCAAGGTGACGGAGGCGGGCGTGGCCGTCATCCTGCTGGTGCTGACGGACATCCACACGCTGCGGGTGCCGGACGTCAAGATGGAGAAGCTCTTCAGCTTCCTGCAGACTCTGGACCACAAGGACGTGCAGTGCCACCTCCGGGAGTTTCACTCGAGGGAGATCCTCAACGAGTTCCAGCTGGAGGTGCTGGTGGGCCTGTGCCCCAACCTGGAGTACCTGCAGGTCTCCTTCACCGGCAGCCCCGAGATGGACCTGGCGCGCCTGCGCCTGCTGCCGCGCCTCACCAAGCTGCGCCGCGCCAAGTTCGCCGACGTGAACTGTGACGCGCTGGAGTGGTTCCTGCGGGAGGCGGGGCAGTGCCTGACGCACCTCTTCCTCTACACCTACCACACGCGCTTCTCGCAGCAGAAGCTCAGCATCAGCCGCCGCCACCTGCAGGTGCTGGCCGAGCAGTGCCCGCACCTGGAGGGCCTGTGTCTGGACGGCTACCTGCTGGGGGAGGAGGGCGGGGACCTGCTGCCGCCCCGGGAGGGCCTGCACTACTTCCAGGAGCTGACGAGCCTGCAGGTGGCCTCCATGAAGCTGTCCGAGGAGGACCTGCAGGTGTTCCTGGCGCAGAGCCGCGGCCTGCGCGTGCTGGAGCTGGTGCTGCACAACCCGCACGTCCTGCACGACCGCCTACTGTGCGACCTGCTGGACGCCGGCATGTGGCGCAACCTGGCCAAGATCCGCGTCCTCAACTCCCCGCTGACCACCCGCGCCCTGGCCCGCCTGGTGGCCGAGTGCCCCCGCCTGCGGGAGCTGGGCTGCCTCTACACGTGGCTGGTGCCCAAGGACCACGTGGCGAAGTTCAAGAACAACGTCAAGTGCCAGAACCTGGACATCGAGATATACTGACGCGGCGCCGATCCGCCGCGACCTGACCTGACCTGTGACCCCGTGACCCCCCCCGAGTGACCCCGGCTGTGATGCCCCAAAGTGCCTTGTGAGGGTGTAGTGCCGCCCCCCGCCCCCCTGGCTAGTGTGCGGGGCGGGGGGCGAGGCGTCAGTATGATACAAGATTCTCAGTAGTGTTATTGTTCCCTTATTGTTGTTGTTGTTGTTGTTGTTTATTGTTATCGTTGATGTTCTCTCGTCGCTGAAGGGTTCTTAATTAGGTACTGGTGGGGATGGGACACACACACACACACACACAGACATACACATTATGTAGATAAGGAAATGATGAAGAAAATATTAACAACACTGACAAGACCAAAACTTGAATATGCTGCAGTTGTGTGGTCGCCTCACAAGAAGAAGGATATCAGAAAGTTGGAAAGAATACAGAGAATTGCAACTAAAATGGTCCCAGAACTCTCGAATATGACGTATGAAGACAGACTGAAGGAGATGGACTTGACGACACTGGAACAAAGAAGGGAGAGAGGAGATCTGATCACACTGTATTAGTTGGTGAATAAGTATGATGAGGTGGATAAAGATGATCTCTTCTCTACTGCGAGAACGCGGGGGCTGAGAGGACATGGAATGAAACTTAATAAAGGAACCTGTTTGAGTGATTGAAAAAGTATAGTTTTCCACATAGAAGTGTTAGCACATGGAACAGCTTGCGGGAAGAGGTGGTGGAGGCGAGCAGTGTCCACCAAATGAAGGAAAGGCTGGATGAATGTAGATATGGAGACGGGACTATTGGAGCTTATCTCTGGCCCTGTAGACTACAAATAGGTAAACACACACACACACACACACACACACACACACACACACACACACACACACAAATTTTCCTTCACATTCAGGACATTCATCAAAAGACACTTGTATGTGATGACAATATTTATGTATACATGTGTACGTGTGTTGTCTGTGTACGTTTGTATGTATACGTTAGGACCTCCGAGTGTAAGCATATTATTATTTTTCTTAAAGGTTGCGATATAATGAAGATATTTACTCGTATGAATGTATAATGACTTTGTTTGTTTGTTTGTGCGACTTTGTTTTTCGTTGATCGATAGGGCTCGTTTGTTTGTTTGTTTGTTTGTTCGTTAACCGTCGATACGTGTTCGTTACCTGTTCGTTCTTCGTCCTGGCGGCGTCGCAAACCATGAATTTTGTCTTTCACCAGTTGTGAGTCGATAAAGAGTTTAATTCTGACCCACGGCTCTTGTTTATCTAATGACCCTGAGGCAATGGGAGCAGTAGTAGTAGTAGTCGTAGTAGTAGTAGTAGTAGTGGTAGTAGTAGGAGTAGTAGTAGTAGTAGTAGAAGTAGTAGTAGTAGTAGTAGTAGTAATAGTAATAGTAGTGGTAGCAGTAGTAGTAGTAGTAATAGTAATAGTAGTAGTAATAGTAGTAGTAGTAGTAGTAGTAGTAGTAGAAGCAGTAGTAGTCGCAAGGATGAGGTGATGACTGTCCTGCATTGATTATTATTATTATTAGTAGTAGTAGTAGTAGCAGTAGTAGTAGTAGTAGTAGTAGTAACAGCAACAGTAGCGGATCTCGTAAACAAAATACTTGGCCCAGGAAAAATTTGTTTGTTTACACGTTGAAAAGAAAGTATCATGCATATAAATAGATTAAAGAAGAGGAGGAGGAGGAGAGGATGTCAAGAGGAGGGGGGGAGGACGTTGGCAAGATTGGGGGTCACGTGTTGGGGGGAGGAGGAGGAGGAGGGGGGTGGGGAGGCACATAGTTTGACACATTTCTTTGTTGTCATCATTTATAGTTGACGTCAGCAACACACCACGCCTTATATTATCAATGTCTATACGTGTTAATAAATGCCTCTCTTTCTCCCTTCTGTCATACGCCCCTACCCTTCCCCTCCCTTCTTCTCCCTTCGCTTCCCTTCCCTTCCTTCCCCTTCCCTTCCTTCCCTTCTCCCTTAAATGCCTTTCTTCCTCCCTTCTGTCATACGCCCCTACCCTTCCCCTCCCTTCTTCTCCCTTCGCTTCCCTTCCCTTCCCTTCCTTCCCCTTCCCTTCCTTCCATTCTCCCTTAAATGCCTTTCTTCCTCCCTTCTGTCATACGCCCCTAGCTACCCTTCCCCTCCCTGGCTCCCTTCCTCTCCCTTCGCTTCCCTTCCTCTCCCTTCCCTTCCCTTCCTTCACATCCCCTTCCCTTCTCCCTTAAATGCCTTTCTTCCTCCCTTTTTTCATACGCCCCTAGCTACCTTTCCCCTCCCTGGCTCCCTTCCTCTCCCTTTGCTTCCCTTCCCCTCCCTTCCCTTCCTTAATTCCCTTCGCATCCCTTCCCTTCACTTTTCCTTCCTTCTCCCTTCCCTTCCTTTCCCTTCCCTTCCTTCTCTTCACATCCCCTTCCCTTCCTTTCCCTACTCCCTTAAATGCCTTTCTTCCTCCCTTCTGCCTACGACCCTATCCTTCCCTTTTCCTTCCTTCTCCCTTCCCTTCCCTTCCCTTCCTTCCCTTCACATCCCCTTCCCTTCCTTTCCCTTCTCCCTTAAATGCCTTTCTTCCTCCCTTCTGCCTACGACCCTATCCTTCCCTTTTCCTTCCTTCTCCCTTCCCTTCCCTTCCCTTCCTTCCCTTCACATCCCCTTCTCTTCCTCTCCCTTCTCCCTTAAACGCCTTTCTTCCTCCCTTCTGCCCACGTCGATCCCTATACCCTTCCCTTTTCCTTCCTTTTCCCTTCCCTTCCCTTACCCTCCCTTCCCTTTCTTAATTCCCTTCACATCCCCCTCCCTTCCTTTCCCTTCCCCCTTAAATGCCTTTCTTCCTCCCTTCTGTCATACGCCCCTACCCTTCCCCTCCCTGGCTCCCTTCCTCTCCCTTCCCTGCCCAATTTCCCGACCTTTCCTTCCCTTCCTTTCCCTTCCCCTCCTCTTCCTTCCCCTCACATCCCCTTCCCTTCTCTCTGTCCTACCTTTCCCCTCTCTCTCTCCCCTCTTGTCGATCCCTTAATTCCTTCCCTTCATTCCCTTTCCCTTCTTTCTGTTCTACCTTTCCTTCCTTCCTTCCCTTCCATTCCCCTTTCTTCCATCCTCTTTGTCATCCCTTCCTCTCTATCCCTTCCTCCCTTTCCCTTCTTTCCCTCCCTCTCTCCCTGTTCCCTTCCCCTTTCTTGCATCCTCTCAGTCATCCCTTCCTTTCCATCACATTCTCTTCCCTTCCTTCCTATTCCCTTCCCTTCCCTTCCCTTGCTTCCTATTACATTCCCTTCCCTTCCCTTCCCTTGCTTCCTATTACATTCCCTTCCCTTCCCTTCCCTTCCCTTCCTATTACATTCCCTTCCCTTCCCTTCCATCCTCTTTGTCATCCCTTCCTTTCTATCACATTCCCTTCCTTCCCTTCCTATTCCCTTCCCTTCCCTTCCCTTCCCTTCCCTTCCCTTCACTTCACTTCTTCCTTTTACATTCCCTTCCCTTCCCTTCCATCCTCTTTGTCATCCCTTCCTTTCTATCACATGCCCTTCCTTCCCTTCCTATTCCCTTCTCTTCCCTTCCCTTAATTACTTCCTATTACATTTCCTTAATTTCCCTTCCCTTCCATCTTCCCTTTACTTTCCCTTTCCTTTCCCTATTTCCCTTCTTTAACCTTCTTTTCGTTATGTTCCTTCCCTTTTTAGTCTTTTTTTATCTCCTCTCTACTTCTCTTATATTTTTTTTCTCCTTAAATTTCTTTCTTATTCATTTCCTCTCTCTCTCTCTCTCTCTCTCTCTCTCTCTCTCTCTCTCTCTCTCTCAGTCGTTAAATATCCTGTCCGAGAGAGAGAGAGAGAGAGAGAGAGAGCAGGAAATCAGACACGGACAGATAAAGGATTAATTAAACTCTTATACATCGTAATTAACACAAACACTAGAAAGATAAAAGATAAATATAGAAAATAATAAAATATATGCGAATGAATAAATAAATAAAGATCAAATTACTTATATATATCAATACATGAATAAAAAATACTTAATACATAAATAAATAACCCGAACACAAAAGCTTATATAGGAAAGAAAGAAAATTAAGAGGAAAATATAATAAATAGACAGAAAATGAGGTAAATTAGACTATATAATTAAAAGAAACACTATTATATATATGATTTTAACTGAATAAGAAATAGCGAATATACATTAGTGGTACATAAAGGCTTCAGAAACGATGATAAATAGAGATAAAGTTAAATAAAATAAGAAAATATATGAGATGATAAACAATATAGTAAGCATAAATAAGATAATGAATAATAGATAAATAAGAAAAGACGAACAAGATGATAAATGATGATGAGTAACAGATTTGAATAAGACAAAGAAGATAAGATTAGCAATTAAGATAAGAAACAAGATAATGAGGTGAGTCAGACTAATAAGATAAAGAAGATAATGAACAAGACGATAAATTAGATGAATAAGACTAATTAATAAGATAGAGAAGATTGTGAAGAAGACAATAAATATAAGTGAGATATAGTTAGTGAAATAATGAATAAATAAATCATAAAAAGGACAATAAAAGGACAATAATAAAAAAGACAATAAAAGGACAATAATAAAAGGACGATAATAAAAAGGACGATAAGTGAGATAGTTAGTGAAATAATAAATAAATAAATAATAAAAAGGACAATAATACAAAAAAGACAATAAAAGGACAATAAAAAAGACAATAAAAGGACAATAATAAAAGACAATAAAAGGACAATAATAAAAGACAATAAAAGGACAACAATAAAAGAACAATAATAAAAAGGACAATAAGTGAGATAGTTAGCAAATAATGAATAAATAAATAATAAAGGAACAACAATAAAAGAACAACAATAAAAGAACAATAATAAAAAGGACAGTAAGTGAGATAGTTAGCAAATAATGAATAAATAAATAAATAAGAAGAAGAACAATAAAGTCGAAGCCTCCGCCAGGGAATCGAACACAGTGAAGGCCAGCGTGGAGAGGCAGGAGGAGGCGGGTCCATTTTTCCCTTATTTTCTCCATTTCCCTTGAGTGCCACGCCTCGCCATAGCCCGGGTGAGTGCCTGGACCCTTGCTGCCTCTACATGTGAAAGGGGAATAATATTGAGGCCGTAATAAGGGAAGGAGGAGCCCAAAACTGCCGCCCTCTTGAGTCTAGGGAGGAGGGCTTAGGAGGAGCAATGGAGAGATACTTGTTTTGTCTTATTTTTGTGACCTTTTGTTGTTGTGTTGTCCTGTTAGTGTGACCTCTTGTTGACCTGTGCCTGGGGTCCGTGGGTGGGTGTTCCCGTGGTGGCCGTGGGGGGGTCATGGGGGGTGGGCCAGGCCGTGACAAGTGCCGTACGTGTGGTGCCCTGGCGGTGGTGGTGGTGGTGGTCAGGCGGCCGTGTCCTTTGTTGTTTCTCACCTGTCCACTTACCTGCTGTTTAGTGTGGGTGTGTTGGTGTGTGTGCCGCTACGTGAGTGTGTTACTGTGTGTGTGTGTGTGTGTTTAGGCCACAAAGTATCATGAGGTTCTAAAAAAAAAATTCTTTGTTATTGAAAATCTGCACCAGTTTTGTAACGTTACAGTCACGGCCCCGACACATCGCTGCAGGAGTGTCCCCGTGCACCTGTTGAAGTGTTGGTACAGTGACACTGAGTCCCTTGGCCACATATTATATACATCATGTTCAGTTGAGAGTGTTGGTAAGAGAAGCCAAAGGCTGCCACCTGCTTACCGTTTACCGTTTACCGTTGATGAGGTTTCAGGCCCCGGTCTGCCACCGTGGCAGCGCTCCACAGGTCCGCTAACATTATAACAGTAATATTAGCACCGAAAGTTGTCCTCAATCCTCGTGTTTGTGAAGTCGTAGGATTTTGTGAATAAGTGAGTCTTAAGCGCTTTCTTGAAGATTGCCAGACTGCCACTGTTCTTAACATCACCGGGTAACTCATTATAGAGCCGCGAAGCCTTGGCTTCCTTCTGACTCAATGAGTTGTCCAAGTGAGGCTGCTTTATGTAGTTCTTGGTGCTGCAGCATTCCTCAGGGTTCCCTGATAAATTCACTTACACTGGCAGGAAGCAAACCACATTTTTCCTACAAGATCTTTGTAACAAATGTCAGTCTGGCAAATGCCATGAAGGCCTTGCCAGTCCTTCCAACCTCACTGAAACCTGTGAGTTCCCTTCTGTCATCCCTCAGTCCCCAGGGCCACACAGCCGGGCCACTCATGCCTGCCAGCCCCAACACTGTACGCTGCCAAGGCCAGACTCCATCCAAGCTGGCCAGTATCCAGGTGATCCGGGCAGCCTCTGCCTCCAATGACCAGCTGCTTCTTCACTGCTGGGCCTGGCCTGGGGGCCTTGTGATGGAGGTATTCACCCGGCTGGCCTGGGTGTTAACACTGTTGGTTTGCTGTCAAAATGATAAAGAGGCATGGACAGCATTAAACACCATAGATGAGCAACAGAATAGAGGGAAAACTTGTAGTGTGGGGTTGGCCATTATCTAGGATGTGTGGGAGAAGGGCTGACTGAAGACACTGTCCAATCATTGACAAGATATTTTTGACAATCAGTCAGTCAGTGGGGGCATACGCTGGGGGGGGCATGGCGCCTTACACACCCTGCAACGCCAACCCCGGGGGTTCCTCCGCGCAAGTCTCCATGCAGCCCACCCCTTCCCGTCCTAAGATTATAAGCAGGTCAACATTCCACTTGTAGGTTAGAAATAGGCAGAGTATAAGTTAAGTAGTTTGGGACAGGTTTAGTCAATTTCTCGTGTGTACTTACATTCTAATGTGAACCAGCACAAAGTTTATATATGTGTGTGCTTGTCTGTACGTTTCAGGAAGGGCAACACAGGAATGTCTACACATGAGGAAGGCAGGAGCTTGCTCTCTTGTGACTGGCTGAGGGAGAAACACGTGTGAGGGAAGATACACACTCGGCAAGATACACACACACACACACACACACACACACACACACACACACACACACTTAATAGACATCACACAGAATTTTTAGATGGATTTATTAGGCAGAAAATACTACCTATCTTAGTCTAGTAATGTAATAAAAAAGGCTAAAAAAAGGTTTGCCCTAATTTAAAAAAAAATGGGAGTTTGAGATCAAGAAAAAAGGCCCTTAAGAAAAGAAAGAATATCCAGAGAGAGAGAGAGGGAGAGAGGAAACATTTTCGCCATGAAGTAATAAGAAAGGGCAGTTCGTGTGGCCAGTCAGGTAACGAAGCTACACACACACACACAGGTGAACAGAGACAGGTGTGTGCTGGGCCTGGGCGGGGGTGTGTGTGAGGGGGACGGATGGTGATGGAGAGCATGTGCATTGATGAGGAAGGTGTTTGCTCCGAGAGACGAGTTAAGGACACGTCAATAAGAGGGAAGTGACAGGCTGTGAGTGTGTGTGTGTATCTGTCAGGACCACTGGGGCACACGCACACACACACACATACATACACACACACACACATGAACACACATACATTAAGGGATTCCATGTAATTGTAAGAAAGGAAAACGTACACAAATTTAAACACACGCACACACACTCAAAGAACTACAGCAACACACACACACACACACACACACACACACACACACACACACACAGATACACACACACATTCAAAACACACAAACCAGAAAAAAAGAGTGAAAGCAGGAAAAGAAAGACTGAATTGGAGCAACTGACAGACAAACTAAACCTAACCAAACCCTCAAAAAATAAAAAAAAATAAAAAAAACACAAAAAACTCCTTCAGCCAACCCCCCTAAAAAACAACAACAACAAAATGGCGACCTACACCCCAGAAGACCTCATTTCCCACGACCTCGCCTGCCCAATCTGCTTCGAGGACTATGACATCCTCTGCCGTCAGCGCGCCCCCAAGCTGCTCCTCTGCCTGCACACCTTCTGCTTCGGGTGTGCGCAGAGGCTGTGGCAACCCAATGGGACGCTGGAGTGCTCGCTCTGCCGCACCGTGCACTCTGGGGTAGCGCTGAATGAGCTCTTCGATAACCCCGTCATTCTGGAGCACTTGAGGTAAGGGAGATGGTGTTGTGAGGTTTGATGGGAGAAGAAGGGGAGGGTTAAGATGTGATGGGGGAGAAGGGGAAGGTTAAGAAGGTGAGATAGGGGTGGAGGGGAAGGTTGAGGTTGTAATTGGGGAGGAGAGGAGAGTTGAGGTTGTGATAGGGGAGGGGAAGGGAGGGTAACTACTGTTTTATAAAGCAACAAAGAATGACCTCACTTTGTTGTATAGAAAGTCTCAATAGTAAGGAAGCACGTATGAATTTTCTGAGTCAAGACGTATAGTAACTCTTTGGGGTTTTGTTAGGTTAGGTTAAGTTTAGGGTGTCTTCAAACACATGATAGGCAGGACCTTATGGTACAAATCAACAGAGAATAACTTCACATAACTTCACTGTGTTGTATAGAAAGTTTCATTGGTAAGGAAGCATGATATGAATTTTCTGAGTCGAGACCTATAGCAACTGTTTGGGGTTTTGTTAGGTTGGGTTAGGTTTAGGGTATCCTCAAACACATGATAGGCAGGAACTTATGGTTCAAATCAACAAAGAATAACTTCATTGTGTTGTATAGAAAGTTTCATTGGTAAGGAAGCATATATGAATTTTCTGAGTCAAGACCTGTAGTAGCTGTTTGGGGTTTTGTTAGGTTAGGTTAGGTTAAGTTTAGGGTATCTTCAGACACATGATAGTCAGCACCTTATGGTATAAATCAACAAAGAATGACCTCGCTTTGTTGTATAGAAAGTTTCATCAGTAAGGAAACTTTTATGAATTTTTTGTCAAGATATTTATTGCTTTTTGAGTTAAGATATTTATTGCTTTTTTCTTTTCTTTACCCCTCTGTACCTCTATTTCTATTACTATAAGTAGCTGTTTGGGGTTTTGTTAGGTTAGGTTAGGTTAAGTTTAGGGTATCCTCAAACAAATGATTGCCAGTACCTTATGGGTTGATGGCGGGAGGCAGGGTTGGGGATATGTGTTTAGAAAGGATAGCAGGGTTGTGTGTTTGAGTTGCCTAGTTGTGGTATATAGGGCCTGACCTCTACATGTGGTCTTATCTTCATATCTATATTTGTCCAGGTTTTCCTTTGAACTCCACACACTCTTTGCCTCCACCACTTTTTTATTTCATTCCAAGTAGTATTTATATTTCTGTCGTGTGTGTGTGTGTGTGAGTGTATGTGCAGCGAGGTGAGTGGGAGTGAACAAGTGTGCATTTGGGTGGGAGATGATAATTATAGAGATTATACGAGGGGTAATGGAGGGTGTGGAAGTGGAAGATGTGTGAGAAGAAATATTAAGTGATTGGCCGAGTGTTTGTGGGGAATGCAAGAAATGGAAGGAGGGAAGGATAGATTGTAAGGGAAATCTGAGTAGGATGAAGAAGAAAGCAAGATGTGTCCGCAGTCGTCTCTCTCTAACTCTTGTGTCTCTTGTAATCATAATAATAATCAAAGTGTTTGTGTGTGTATGGAAGTATGTTTAGGGCTATAGGGAAGGTGCATGGAGGATAGATGATTGTGTGGAGGTACGGGGGGGGGTCCAATTACCTGTTGTACTTACCTGGATTGTTAGGGAAATCTGACGAGTGGAGGAAAGATGAGGACGGTATAGGGATTGCATGTGTGTGAATGTGGATGTGTGTTTAGGAGTATCGGAAAAGTGTATGAAGGATGGAGAGGTTGAGTGTGTGTATTTTAAGATATTTATTGCTTTTTTCTTTTCTTTACCCCTCTGTACCTCTATTTCTATTACTATTATTATTGAGTAGCAGGCTTTGAGCTGTTTCCTCTATTGTGATTTATATTCTCTCATCCTCTTTCTTCTCTGATTTCTTCCATTTTCTCTTTCTCTGCATATCTGGTGTTTTAGGGGACGCTCAACAGGTGTCGTATAGGGTCCACACTCCTCACTCTACTTGATTCCTCTCTTTTCATAATAATAATAAAAATGAGTATGTGTATAAGTATATTTAGGGGTATGTTAAAGGTGTATAGAGGATAGATGGGTTAAGTGAGTGTGTGTGGATGCAATATAAGGAAGTAAAAGGAATTGAAGATCACACTAGTCTCTCCACACTTAATCCCAGCACTCCACACCCACAGGAAGGAGAGTATTGAGGGTTTTAGAGGATAGGAGAGTTTGGTGTGTGTGGATGCAATAAGAAGTAAAAAGAATTGAACTCCACACCCATGAAAGCAATGAGGAAGGAGTCTATTTAGCTGTACAGAGGATAAGGTTGTTTAGGAAGTGTGTGGATTTGCAGTATGAGGAAGGATAAGGTATTCAACACTACATCTGTCTCTCCGCACCCACAGAAAGGAGTGTGAGGAGCAGGATATGGAGCTAGCAAGAAGACTGGATATGGAAATGAGGAATCGGGAGAGGTAAGGGACCCTGTTACCTGTTGTGTACTTACCTGTGTTGCCATTGTGTACCTGTTCTTGCTTTGATTTGGGTCAGTTGGGTGTGGTGAGAAAGGTTAAGTGCAGTTCACACGGGCAAAGTTTCCTGTGCTGGCATCTCGTGTTCCCGCTTCCTTGGCAGCTTTATCCTGCTTTGCTGGACCACTTGTTCACACGATACTGGAGTTTGCTCCTGTGAGCGGCAGTGCACCTTGCGGCCAGTCTTGCACTAGCTAGTGTTTACAGACACCACCTGTGACCCCAAGGCTGATTTTCGGCCCGAGTTTTCTTGTTTTTTGACGTGTCTGATGTAATTTTAGGCCTCCTTTCAATAGTGACCTGTGTTCATGAATAAGCCAGGCATATGTTGGTGGGGTATTGAGTACTGAAATATAATATAATATAATCGTTTTCCATCCACCACACGCAATCGTTCTGGTTATTTATATTTATGTAGAGTAAAAAAAAACATGGGCTAGAGTATATTCGGTGTTTTTGACTCCATTACTGTGCAGGGTGATGCTGGCTCTTTTCTGTAGTGCATTTGGCCTTCTTGGCTCTTTTTTTATTGCCTTTGGCCTTTTTCTGGCATCTATGCTCTTCTACCAATGCGCACAGGGATTTATTTCACTACACTTTTGGGCCACACCAACTCGTCAGACATTATAATGACTAATTTTGACGTGAGAAGGCCACAAGTTTCCCACAACAGGAGAAAGATGACCATCTTCACAGAACTACGGAAAGGTGGGCACTTCTTTACAACAAAGGTGCCGGAACTCAGTTTCCGAGCAACTTTGGGCCGAAACAGGGAAACTTTGCCCGTGTGAACTGTGCTTTATACTTCTGTTTGCCTGTTATTTGTACCTGATGAGATGAGTGAATGATGATGTTCTCCCTCTCTCTCTGTCTCTCCTTCCTTTTATTATATTTCTCTTTCCTTCCTGCACTTTTCTTCCCCTCTCTCTCTCCTCCCCTTTATTACATTTCTCTTTCCTTCCTGACTCTTCTTCCCCTCTCTATTTTCCCTCACCGTCTCTCTCTCTCATCATATTTCCCTCTCCTTCTTTCTCCCCCTTTTCTTTCCCTCTTTATTTTCCCTTACTATCTCTCTTTTATCATATTTCTTTCCTTCCTACCCTCTTCCCCTCCACTTTCCCAAACCATATTTCTCTCTTTTATCATTTTTCTCTCTTCTTTCTCCCCCTCTCTATTTTTCCTCACCGTCTCTCTCCCTTTCTCTCTCTTTCCTTCCATACTTACAGCAGAAACCCAGAGCCCGTGCCAGAAGTCATTGATCTCACCAGCCCGAAGGCGGAACCGAAGATCGAGGAAAGGTATTTGCCAGTCCTTCTCATCTGATGTATTTTTATGATCTGCAGTTTACCTTTTTCAACCCCTCCGTCCGACTCCCTTTTGTTACTTCCCGTCAAGGCAGCCTCACCTGTTCCGTTGATATGTTTGTGGTTGTCGGTTTAGTTCAGTCTCCTTAGCTTCATGATTTCACTCGGCTTTGCATCGGCGTAATGAAAGGACAGTCAAAGGGTTAAAGTTAAGTTGAGGTTCCAGGGTCTTTCATATTTTGGCTTGAAGTAAAACAAGAATAGTCATCTAGTCCATTTTATTTCTCGAAGGTAAAGTTGGGGGAATACATACAAGGCCTCGGCACTCAGCTCCTTCTCAGTGGTCCCCGTGATGCATATTTTTAGTGTATTTTGTTCTTAGCTTGATTATATATTAGTACAGTCGTCCCTCAGATAGTACGGTTTCCAATAGTTCGGTTTCGGTTTTATGTGGATTTTCATAGAAGATTTTTTTAGGATTTTTAAATTTCCCGACAAGCAGGAAATTTAAAAATCCTTAAAAGATCTTCCATGATAATCCGTATAAAACCGAAACCGAACTATTGGAAACCGTACTATTTGAGGGACAACTGTATTACATGATGAGGAATAGTGAAACTCCATTTTTATTTATGTTTTTCTATGTTTTGTCTGGAATGGCAGCTTTTGAAGGTCCGACTTGCACAGTTGCTTGTAATCTGAACTCATGGCTTGCACAGGGTCACAAGGGCTAGGAGGGGAGTGCAAGGTGAGGGAGAGAGACAGCAGGATATCCCTTGCCTACCCAAAGAAAGAAGAATGAAAAGGAAGGAGAGGAAAAGAGAGAAAAACAGCTAGGTAAGGTTGAGGATGTATGGAAGGTGCCGAGACGATTTTTGGTTACCTGTACCTGTGTGACTGTTTCTCCTCCTTCCACCCACAGGCACATCTTCAACAGCGTACCGCCCCCCCCGCCACTCAACGACATGGTACAGCTTCAGTCGGAGGAGGACGACAGCGACGAGGAAGAGGAGGGCGATGGGGATGAAGATGGCCTCCAGGATATGGCTGACGACGGACTTGCAAACGTATTCGACTCAGATGCGACAGTGGAGGAAGAGGAAGACGAGGAGGAGGAGGAGGAGGAGGAGGAACAGGAGAGTGGAAACGAAGGGCGAATGAATGACTTGCTGGATCGGTGTATTGGCGGCATGCTGGACGCTGTGAATAATGTGGTGCAGACGGTGGACGGCATGGTGGAGAGAATAGACGAGGAGATAGACGACGCGGTGGAGGAGATAGATGACGCGGAGGAGGCGATAGATGACTCAGTGGAGGAAATAGATGACTCGGCGGGTGATATTGACGATGGGTTTGACGGCGTAGATCGGATAGACGAGATCATAGAGGGACAAGAGGATGAGGACGACGATGACGATAGTTCTAGTTCAAGTTCTGACGATGACGATGAACAGGAGGATGTGATGGGGGAAATGCGGGTCACATTGTCCTGGAACCACCTGGAACCACCCCATGTACAGAGCGAGGAGGAGGAGGAGGAAGAGGAGGAGGAGGAGAATAACGGCGCATGCCACGAGAATGACGATAACAATGTGGAAGAGGAGGAGGAGGAGGATAGGTGGTACTCGGCCAGTGAATTAGTGATGTCTCCGCAGTGGGTGGATGATGACTTCAGCATGGATGATGATGCCCCGGATAGCCCAGACTTTGCGGAAGGCTGGCTGCTTCTTTAGTCCCTCCCCCTCAGCTCACGGATGCAATATATCACCCTAAGAACACCTGGATCACGACATTCACAGGTGAGGTGCGTGCCCTGCTAGATGTCTGCAAGTGTCTAACCATTGAGAAAGAAAAATAGGATCGTGATACTTAATCCTCACTCATAGATAGAAGCCCAGTCCATTAGATACTTTGTCCTCACTCATAGATAGAAGCCCAGTCCATTACTTTGCATCCAACAAGTACCGTATTTTGTGGCGTACAGTGTGATTGATTAACCCTTAGTCCCTCCCTATGACAGATCGCAATTCGGCTGAACATCAACGGAGGTAGTTAGTCGTAAGGTGGGACTAACTTACGACAGGACTAGTCACTTAGACCACCGCTGGGACTAATCTATGACCACTTTTGAGCATCCGACCCCGGTGTTGTAGGAATAAGCCCGCAGTCGCAAAATAGCTCACAGAGAGTGGTTCAATTCGCTTACTTTTTCTATATTTCACTCACTGCTATCGTTGACTTTTCCTGCGTCAGCGCCAATACACGGCACAACCATCAGAGCAACACTTTTTAATCAAGAGAAAGCTTTATAACAAACGAGTAGGGCAGATTTGTGAAAGAATTACCCCACGTTGATGTTCACTCCGTTCCTGCTTGTTTGGGCTGGTGTGTTGTTGTCTTGCAGGGAATAACAACTATTACAAAGGTCACAAGTGGATGAATTACAACAAAATAAGGCAAACTAATATGTTTTCCTGCTGCGTGTTCCCCAGTGTGCATGCGTAGTGGACAGCAGAGCGACTTATTAAACTGTACATCATCAGTCTTGCTTAACCGTACATATTTATGAGCATTTTAAGCACTGAATATTTTTTATCCCGAATTGTTCTTAAAGTTTAGGGTGCACGATATATGCCGCAAAATACGGTAAATGGGCCAAGCATCATCTGGGAGGTTGAAATGTCTCGTGTTATTCATAAGAGGAGGGTGTTTGCAAATGTCCACTATTGACGCAGAAAAATAGGTTTGTGATAGTCTGTCCTCACTCACAGATAGAAGAAAGGCCCAGTCCGTTACTTTACATCCAAGAAGATAAATGGGCCAAGTTTCGTCAGGTCTTTATTCACAAATCCGGGAAGTGTTGTGTTACGGAGAGATGAAATGACTGTGTTCATGAGGGTTGTGACTTGATAAACGTACAACCAAATGGAAAAGCTAACGAGGGAGCCTGGGTTGACGTACATGTGTGTTTGATAGGGTTGTTAGTTTGAAGGATGGCATTCAGTAAAGGCCAGGAATCAATGCGCAAGACCAAAAAGTGAATGTGTGTAAGTCAAAAAGTGGTGTGTGTGACTTCAGTTGACTTACTATGTTGGGTGATGTTTGAAGTTGAAAATAAGGTTGTTAAGTATCCTCTTGAACGAATAACTAAAACCAGATGGGAAAGTGTCTATAAGTAAACTTGAAAAAAAATAAATGCGGATGACTGAAAAGTGAAGTATGTGAGTGTGTAACTTTGAATTACTATATTGGGTACGGTTCTAAGTTGAAAATAGGGTTGTTAAATGCAGTTGTGAATCGATAACTGAGACCAAATGGAAACGTGTCTATAACTTGAAATTTCTTTACTCATGTGGCTGGTGTGGGCGTAAGTAAATTGGTTGTTAATCACGGCAGTTCTGGAGAATAAATACTTCTGCTGCTTATGTTCATGATCCTTGTGCCACAGTATTAGCGAGGGTTGTCCACTAGTGTTAAGCAAAGCAAAAAACATTAACCCACGCATTCAGGCCAGCAAGGGAAACTTTTTAAGCCTTTTATGTCTGAATGAAGCAAACAAATGTATACCTAAGACAGCCCTTGGCAATGTTTTAAGACAAAGCAAAATTTTTTTATACATGTACAGACAAGGAGAAAATAACTAGCACAAAAAAAACACGTTAACTAAGAGGCTGTCTGTGTACGGTACATAGCAATAATGAAAGGCAAATACTCTGAAAAAACTGAGAAGCTGTTTGTGTACGGCATATACGAAAAACGAAAGGCGAATCTCCGGTTATACAATGCACAGGAAGATAGCAGTGACAGACGATGATTTACTGACAGACATAGAAGGCAGCAAAGTGTAACAGAGTAGTGGAATCCTAGTGTGTTGAACAAAAGGAAATTCAAGCTAGTGGTATATCGCTGCAAGAACAAGACAATATCCGATGTGTGTAAGAACTATTGTGTTGTGGTGATGTTAACTCTTGTGTGTGGAAATTAAAACTAATATATGTGGTGATATTTAGAAACTTTGTGAAAGGAATAATCTTTTCTAAGTAAGTGAGATTGAATAGAAAATAAACTTGCATGGGAGAATTCCTTAACTTAAAAGACCTCGCGAAAGAAAGTTGTGAGAAATAAATGAGTGTCATTTAATTGGAAAAGAAAAAAAAGTGAGAGTTGAAACTTTAAATGTCTCACAAATAAAAAGAAAAATTCAACACCACATAAAGCTAGGCGCAAACTCTTACCCACTTAATCATATGGACAGGGTTTTCTACACCCACCCCCACAAAAAAAAATACAGAAAAGCACCAAACGAAACAAAGACTAAACTTCCGTCTCCTGCCGCCATTCCCTCCCCCTCCCACACCTGCTCTCTCAAGCCACTCCCTCCCATGCCCTCACTCCTGGTGCAGTGTGGGGCCGGGCGGTAGAGGAAGACAAGCCCCGTGATTGTGGGCTGTCCTGTATTATTAATCTCTGGCTGTGAATGTAGTGTAGAAGGGAGAGACTGAGAGGGATATGAGTTAGTCTAAGTGTGAGAGGTATATGAGAAGGGGATGGTTGATACAGAGCCATGGGGTATGCGACTTTGGCCGTCATCACAAGCACCATATTACCAGAAGAGACGCGGGTAATTCGATTTGATTCTGATACAATAGTGTTTACTGTGTATGTGTGTGTGCTCTAGGGATGGTCAAAAGTACCTAGAACACATACAAAAAGGATTATTCTATCAGTATCAATTTGAATTTCATGCCACTCTTTTCGTAACAACATGGTGTTTGTGATGGAGGCGGTCACACTTTCCTATTTATGGCTCTGGGTTTGTAGAGAGAAGCACAAGAGGGTTGGTTACTAATGGGATAAGAGTGAGGGGTAAATAAAGGGCGATGGGCATTAATAGGGTTGTACATTGGCTAATGAAGTTTATTATATAGAAAATGTTGTATAATCAATTATCAAGAAAAAGTATAAGAACTGGTTTGTGGATGTACAGTTGCAAACAAAAATATCAATCCACCTCGCTAAACTTGCTTCTCTGGAGGTAAGAGTAGAGTGGAGGAAGTGTGTGTGTGGGTGGGGGTGGAGGGGGGGAATGAATGAGTGTACTCCATTTCACTTTGGAAAAAACTTGCCGTTCGGTGTTGTCCTCCCAAATTGTTGAAATCCATGCAGCAAATGTCACCGATATACAACAATGCTAAATACAACAGGACTTTTGTATATCACTGACCTGTTTGCTGAAAAGAATACATGGATTGCAACAATTTTGTGGAGGGGCAGTAAACAGGACGTTCTTCCCGAGATGGAATGGAGCATGGTAGAGGACAGTGCCTTGCCCCACAGAGAAGAGCTGGCAAGTAACAAGTTCAGTATGAGGTGGACTGATATTTTTGTCTCCAACTGTATTTCTCTTTTGTTGTAAATCAGTCCTGCCTTGCCAAGCCATAGGCAGCCACCCGGGTGTGAGGAGGGCTCTTTGTAGAATGTATACAGGACTTGGTTCAAGAGAAATATACATGTAAAAAATGGGTTGACTTAAAGTAATTATATATGGAAGCAACGAAGGTGCTGCTGATATTGGTAATGAGAAGGTATTGGATTGTTACATTTAAGTAGAAAAATTTAAATCAGGCAGATTATATAATGTATGTGTGGTTTATATCATTTATATGAGTACGTATATAGTTTTACTGTGTTGTTAAGTACGTATAGTTGCAGGAGCATAAAATGAATATAAGGGTAGTAAAAACCTGCACAAACTGTCCCAAATTGTCCATTAATTAAGCTATGTGAACTGCCATAGTCAAACCATTTCAAATAGTCCGTTTGGGCGTTCGATTCCGTGTGGGGGCGGATCTAGGGGGGGGGGTAACCCCCCCCCTCAGCAGATCCTTTGTGGAACATTGGGGGTGATATGCCACTCTGACAACCCTGTAAGACTATGAATGGCCATCATAACAATATGAGATATATAATCTACCAGTGAACCCTATACTATGGAACGAACACTTGCCCCAGCCTTGTCATTAAGGTGCGAGTTTTGTAAAATCAACCGCTTTGGTGTGAATCGCCATTACTCCCTTATTTCTAGGGCTGCAGAAACATTTTTGGTATCAATCGACGGCAAAATGAAATGGTTATATTTTTTAAATTAGTGACCAGGCTCGAAAACCGACTCAAAAGGGTCAAAATTGAGTAAATACACAAAAATGACTTGGGGTAAAAAAATGTTTTTAAGTTCCCAACCTTGAAACACACTCATTTTTTGAGAATTTCAAAAAACTTATTTAACAAATGATTTAGCCCTGCCAATGTGCTTTCCAATATGGTGCATAACATTTCCCTACTCCCAGTAGTTCTGTTGCTAGAGCTCGAAACGTAAACCCTGTCGAGGGCGATTTTGATGAACTCCAGACACTTTGCCGTTTTTGTCTAGTGTAGCATTGCTATTGCCTCTAGAGGGCTGTAATTTGGCATGAAGCCCCTCTTGGCAATGTAGTTTGACCAACTTTCGTATTTTGAGGATTTATTCGATTTTTGACCATTTCGAGTTAGTTTTTGAGCCACGTCGCTATTTAAAAAATATAGTCCTTTCAATTTGCCGTCGGTTGATACCAAAAACTTATCTGTAGCCCCAGAAGTAACGGAGTAATGGCGATTCGCACCAAAACTGTTGATTTTCCAAAATTTGCGGCAGTATATTCATCACACTAGTACGTACATTAATTTCTTTCCACAATAAAAACTGTAGTGCCAGTGTCCTTCCGTTCCAACGCCATCTATTGGCAACAACTGGCCACACTCACTCCTACTGGGGTGATTTTTGGGGTATTTATATACCTGCTCAATTTTCATGGCACTACAAAAAAAAAAAAAAAATATATAAATATATATATATATATATATATATATATATATATATATATATATATATATATATATATATATATATATATATATATATATATATATATATATATATATATATATATATATTACCAAAACCCTCCCCTTGCCAAAATCCTGTATCTGCCCCTGCTGCGGGTCCTATCCTTCCTTCTGCTCTGCCACACAGCCCCAACACTTGTTGCCCCCTCTCATATGTTAGCTATAAGTAACATATGGGAGAGAAAAATAGGTGTTGGGACTGGGACTGTGGGAGAGCAGAGGGAAGGAAAGGACCCGCGGAATCGAACATCCAAACGGACTATTTGAAATGGTTTGACTATAAAGAAAGTGGGAGTTGTGGTGACCTGCACACATGACAAGAGCAACGTGGTGAAGGGAAACATTCTCAAAAGTAACACTCGTGGCATTGTTTGCTTCCAAGTAAGAGTTCTGTGTCAGATCACCACCACTACCCCCGTGGAATGTGATGTTAGGTTAGGGATAGTGGATGAAGGGCGAGGGGAAGTGGAGCGTTGTGGACTCTGGGTATAAATCGATGGTAAATGATGAGTGGAGTGCAGTGATGTGTTTGTGTGTGTACGTGTTTGTCTTTTTAATTTTTATGTTGTGTCAAATGGATCTTCACATCCTTTCGTGGGTCAGGGAAAGAGAATGTATACCTAAGTGCACAAACGGATGTGCTCAAACAAGGGTGAATAAATAGTGGATGGCAAGATAATGTTCTTTACAAATCTTTGGAGTGAGACTAAATAAATGAATTCTTATGTTAATGGGAAATGAGAAAAACTGTGTTGTGAATATGGAAAAGTGGATAATTATTTTTTTAATGTTAACTGAAGATTATTTTTTGTGGCATAACGGAAACAAACGAATTCTGTAAAAACAATCAACTACTGCACAAAATTCACACCTTGGGAAAGCAGGTGTGTGCATTTTTCCCCCCCACAGTAAAGGAAGCAGCTCAAGGGCAAAACATTAAATAAAAAGAGCCCGCTAATCACTACTCCTATAAAGAAAGTAGATATGAGTTAGACCATCGCTTGAACGAGCCTGAACATGAGGAAACAAACCAAACCGCTAAACAGACCCTTCGCTTCCAGGCCTGAGTGTGTGTAAGGGTGATCTGCCCATTGAAGGTGCCTTAATGCTTGACCCTTAACACTGCATTCCCTTCCTATTCCCCTTTACCTCCACTTTTATATATATTTTATTTGCGTGAATCAAAATATAGTGGGCAGTGTTCTAGGTTGCTTTCCTGCCCTTACATTCCAATCATCTGTTCAAATTAACTAGGCAATCAAGGTCTGTGTATGCCACCCCAGCAGCTTCCAATAAGGTTCTTACAGCCAGCTCCACAGTGTTGTTATAACCCCCCACACCAAACTATTCTCCATATGCTCAGGTTTTGTTTTCGGCACCGGTTATTAAATTTAGAGATTCCAATGTGTAGTTTCCTCAAATTTCTCAACTCCACATCAAACACAAGAGAAGGTCCCATATTCTCAAACATATCGGCACCTCAGTTTGCCCGTTTGAAAGCCTCTCGGAGAAGTTGTTGGGCTTTTCTTGGACTGTTTTGTGATGATAGTGATAATTTTAAATGACTTTTGCATCTGGAACGGGAACATCACCCACGAAAACTTAGCTAATCTTTACTTGGGCCTTCGATAATGAGTTTCAATATGTTTAAGAATATGGACAAAAAAAATTTCATCGTCTTCAGTATTCGGTTTGGAAGCTTACGAATCTCAACTGTGGAACTGGCTCTTAACCTTTCCCAGCTTACAAAATCACAGCTTGAGTTAGCAAGGGGTGTGTCTTGCTTGTGAACTGGCCAAAGATATTCAATGGGGAGGTAAAAGGACTTATTTGCAGCTGATATGAAGTTAATTTGAACAGTGTTTGCCCTGTGCTTCGATTCTGTTACGTCCTGCAGTCACCATACACTAACCTGGCCCAGAAGCCCCGACCCCTCTGCCATAGCCGTGGGAGGTGATTGGTTGGGTGAGAGGAGGATGGAGTTCAGTGTTGCCAGATTGTTGTGCTCAGCCTCTTATATTTCCCGATTTCCGACCCCAAAACTGTCCCCTCCACCTCAATAGTTAGATTTATTTATAGTTATCGATGAAATGGTCAATTACTGGTGTCTTCCTTTTGCAATAGTTGTGGGGAAACCGAAAAAATACGATGCTCGGAGTACGATAATCTGGGAACGCTGGTAGAGTTAGGCGTGAGGAGGGTTGAGTTAGGAGTGAGAAGAGGGTGGAGTTAAGAGTCAATATTACTGTGAAGGGAGGGTGAGGGAGGGGACGTGGCTTCTGGACCAACTAAGTGAACGGGGACTATAATTACGGTGTGTTATTCAGGAGGTAAAGGTGTGTTACTGCCTCTGCCTTCAAACTTCAATGCCTGTACTCCCATACCTTGTTACCTTACCACTTTGCCGTGCCATTGCTATACTGCCAACAACCCATTACTGTCAACACCATTATCTTCCTGTATCTTTTACAAGTACTCACTATACCCTGTCGTCACTATCACCATCAGTCCCATTATCATGAAATCCAATGTTACTCACCATATTCTTCCCCATATCTGTCTTCTGCTATTTACTGTCTATTCCTAGCTTGTAAGTGGAGTCTAAACTACTTTCAAAACCTTACTGCTGCTTGGACATTGGTGTCGTATGAAATAGCCTCCACAGTAAAGGTTTTGTTTCTGTCCTCTGTACCTCACCGGTGTTGTGTAAAGCTTAGTTTCTTCATCAGTGGACCAGGACTGTGTTGAGAAAAGTTAATATTGACTAAATTTAAACTGATATGCGAGTACAAGTCAAAGAGTAAGCGTTCTAAAATATATTGTTACACTGAGTTAATTTAAAGTACACATGACAATTTTTTTTCTTGAATATGATGATACTAGATTATAAGACAATGTAGAAAGGTAGGCAGGTCACATTTTACGCTTAGTTGTAGATGATAAACAGCAGTGGCTCGGGAACATGGGTCAATACTTCCATGACAAAAATAGCATGACAAAATTAGTGACATCTATAACTTGCCTTTGACTCACTCTCATTTAAGTTTAGTTAATTCCAACTTTTCTAATTCGCTATCACAGACTTGTACATTGATGAAGAGAGGTATTACACAACATCAATGAGCTACAGGGGATATCAGTAAAGTTTGTAGTGTGGATAGGATGGTTTCTAACAGGTGCCGGAGACTGACCAACCAGTGATAAGGATTTAAAGTTTAGACTCCAATTGCATCCTCGAAATACAGTATAGTACCATCATCAACCATTAACACCATCATCACCACTTTCTACATCACCCATCTACCACCATGAACTATTAAAACCACCATCACCATCAATACTCACTACCAGCAGCCTTCTCGCACACACACACTTCCTACCATTCACCATTACAACCACCATCACCACCTACTCCCTCCACCTCCATCATCATCAATACTCACCACCACCAGCCTACACACACACACACTTTCTACCATTCACCATTAAAACCACCATCACCACCTACTCCCTCCACCTCCATCATCATCAATACTCACCACCACCAGCCTACACACACACACACTTTCTACCATCAACCATTACAACCACCATCACCACCTACTCCCTCCACCTCCATCACCATCAATACTCACCACCACCAGTCTTCTCGCACACACACAGTTTCTCCCATCAACCATTACAACCACCATCACTAGTTTTGTGTCACCACCAGCTCCCTCCTCCTTCACCCTATTCACCATCAATACTCACCATCATCACCACCACCAGCCTCCACACACACACACACACACACACACAGAGGCGACAATTCCGAAAGTGCTGAATGGAATTGCCGCCCATTGCTCTCTTTGTCACCACCTGGAACAGTCAGGCCATTAGTGTGTGTCGGAAAAGGGACTGAAATGACAGGCAAGACAGTATCTGTGTTATGTCATAAAGGTAATTACATCATATTTACACTACCGATACACTCTTGGCTTTCGTTTTTAGTTTACATATTTACAAACGTGTATGTACTACTAACAGTAACAACAACTGTAATAAATATACATGTAATAAAAAAAATGTTCAGAATGTTGTGTTTTAGGTAGCCTTTCTCCAAGCGTTCTTACCTATTATTTTTAGACTAACTGTACTTCTCGTGCTACTCAATGTAAAGGTTAACTCACGACCAAATTATAACAAAACAAGTTAACATAAATACTAATGCCTTTGTTAAGTATATGAATCGCAAGAAAATGTGCAGGTTAACTCACGACCAAATTATAACAAAACAAGTTAACATGAATACCAAGGCAAATATGGTTGATACTAATGCCTTCGTTAAGCACATGAATCGCAAGAAAATCTACAACTACTTCACTGATCACCGCCGCCTCCTTGACTGTGCTGTTCCCCCTCCCAACCTCCTTCACCAGGGCAGTGTGGGGTCCTTCCTTTCCTCCGTTCTGCACACCCACCTTTGCCCACTTCCCTAACTTTCCTCCCCTTTTTCCTTCCTCCTACCTTCCTCTATTTCTGATGTCTTGATAAGGAAGGAAACTTTAATATGTAGTTTTGGGTCCTTATTACATGGATAAGGAAGAATTTTTGACTGAAATAATACAAAGAAGCAAAGATTTTTCAATGTCCAAATAATAATCATGAAAAAATGCTAGTAAACAATCTGGAAGGGAAGGAAAAAGAAGAGAAAAAAGGTAAAGAAAAAAAAAAAAAAATCCTAACAGTGACTCAATTTCCCCTTAAACTTATCGTCATCAGCTCTTCTTGTCCTTCTCCTTCTCTGTTCCCTCACTCGCTGGCAGCTGCTTGATGGTGTGGGCTATGAGGGGCGTGGAGTGGAGGAGGGCCCTGGTGGCATCCTTGGCCTTCTCGTTCGCTGGCACCACCAACTCAAACAAGCGGAAGTAGCGTAGGACTTTCTCTGTGGGGGGTGGAAGGCGTTAGGGGGGTGGCAATATAGGCAGGGGTAGGTAGTGGTGTGGGAGTGGATATGAGGGTGGTAGGAGGAGTGTGGGTGAGGCAGTAAAAGGAAGGTAGGTGGTGGTGTGGAAGGAGTGGATATGAGGGTGGTGGGAGGTGTTGGGGGGAGGAGTGCAGGTGAGGCAGTAAAAGGAGGGGTAGGTGGTGGTGTGGAAGGAGGGAATATGAGGGTGGTGGGTGGTGTTAGGGGGGAGGAGTGCAGGTGAGGCAGTAAAAGGAAGGTAGGTGGTGGTGTGGAAGGAGGGAATATGAGGGTGGTGGGTGGTGTTAGGGTGGAGGAGTGCAGGTGAGGCAGTAAAGGAAGGTGGGTGGTGTGGAAGGAGTGTATATGAGGGTGGTGGGTGGTGTTAGGGTGGAGGAGTGCAGGTGAGGCAGTAAAAGGAAGGTAGGTGGTGGTGTGGAAGGAGGGAATATGAGGGTGGTGGGTGGTGTTAGGGGGGAGGAGTGCAGGTGAGGCAGTAAAAGGAAGGTAGGTGGTGGTGTGGAAGGAGTGGATATGAGGGTGGTGGGAGGTGTTGGGTGGAGGAGTGCAGGTGAGGCAGTAAAAGGAAGGTAGGTGGTGGTGTGGAAGGAGGGAATATGAGGGTGGTGGGTGGTGTTAGGGGGGAGGAGTGCAGGTGAGGCAGTAAAAGGAGGGGTAGGTGGTGGTGAGGGGTGTTATCAGGGATGCAAAGGTATGTGATCATAGGAATGTGGGAAGATTATATTGAAAAGGTATAAACACAATCTGAATCATGATAGGAAGGTGGGAGATGATGATAAAAAGTTAGGAACATAAGTTGAATCACATATCCATAACCATATTAAATTTCAACTCAAGGGCAGTGTATCACAATCCTCTACTTTCTTGCACTGTCCACCCTCACTCAGCCAGAATATAGTTTGTGTACTACCTCAAAGTGAACAAAATCAAGTACAAGCTAACAAAAAAACATATGTTAACCCGGTAGCAGCGGGGATCATGTTTCTTAATGGTCCCTCTAAGCGAGAAAAATGAGAAAAAATCATCCCTCGCACAAACCATTTCATAATATATATCAAAGCATTTGTGATCGGATTATGTATCATCTATTTTGGGGGGTTTATATCATGGCACAAATTTGGCCCGTCGCTGCTACACGGTAAAGCCACAAATTTGGCCCGTCGCTGCTACACGGTAAAGCCACAAATTTGGCCCGTTGCTGCTACCGGGTTAACTTTCAAACTTCCCTTTTGGCCACTTATTCTATTTTCTTTCAAGGGAGCAGCAGTTACTGGGCCATTTTAATTTATTTTCCTTATCCCCTTGAGCTGCTTCCTTTCCTGTAAAAATAAAGGACAAGTCACCCAGTTCGCACACTCACCCGTCAGCTCCGTGCTCAGCCTGTACTCGTCTGCAAGTTTCTTCGCCGTCCAGAGCTTGGGGTTCTCCTGGTGGTGTTTGATGACCTCTATTGCGTCCCTCAGAGTCACTTTCCCATATGGCACAGACTGGGAAGGGAGGAAAGAGTAAGGGTGATGGAGACTAGTAGGAAGGGAGGAGAGAGTGAGGGTGCTGGAGGCTGGTGGGAAGGGATGTGTTGGGTGTTGGGGATTGATAAGTTGAGAGGGAGAGAGACTTTTGTACATGTTATTAAAGGAAAAGTAGTATCAACAGTGTAAACAGATTAGATACCCTTTGAACCTGATCTGATTATGATTAGGCATCTCTGTTTTACGTTTTCTATGAGCAATGTTATTTTTCTTTACTGTTTTCGTTGTTCCCTTAACTGACTCCTTGGATGTGCAGAGGTGTAAGAAACTAATTGATACCTTTTTCATCCACCTGTTCCTTCTAACCCATCAACACTCCCTCCTTTTCTCATATACCCTTTTCACTCCCTTACTCCCACTCCTTCCCTCTCACATACCTACCCACCTCCCACTCCTTTCCTCCCTCATATCCCCCTCCTACACTCCCTCTCACATACCGTACAAACCCTTTACACTCCCTCCCTCTTCACATACTCCCACTCACTACGCTCACCTTGGGCTCGAAGTACCCGTAGTCAGGGGTTGACATGACTGTTCTGTCTCTAGGTAGTGGCCGTTCTGGGTTACTGGTGGTGGTTTTGTGCTCTGGCTGTGGGAAAAAGCAGATGAGAGTTATAAGGAAAAAGAATAAAAGAAATAAACAGAAAGAAAATGAACAGAGAAGACTTAAGTGATGAAGAAACAGAATAAAAGAAATAAGAGAATGAACAGAGCGAGAAAAAGATGAATAGGAAATGGGAATATATAAAAAACAAAAGGTACTAAAGAAAAATGAACAGTACACACAAGAATAGACAGCAATAAGTAACACAGACACGAGAGAATAAACACAATGACAGGAAAAGGAACTGAATACATAAGAAAGGATTTAGTGATGAAAGGGAAGAGGAGGAAGATACAAAGAAAGATAGAGAGGGAAAGGAAGAAAAAGAAAACAGGACACGAACGAGAAGAAAGATTAATATGAGAGAGAGAGAGAGAGAGAGAGAGAGAGAGAGAGAGAGAGAGAGACATGGTGAGAGAGATATAGAGGTAGAATTGGATAAACAGAGTGAGATACAGAGATAATTATGAACAAAGGGTGGGTGAGAGAGAAACAACGACAGAAACCAAAAGATTATTCAGTTTGTAGAATAGCCTGGAGCCCTAGATAAAGATTAGTCCAGTCCAAACACTAATAATAACAAGTTTAAGGCAAAGTTAGACCAATTGAGACACAGATACTGGACCCAACAAACCGCTCCTTTCCCATAAATCACAACCAGGTAATACAGATAGACATGCGTATGACCTCACCGTGACATCCTCAGAGGTGACGTACACACTTCTGAGGCGCTCCAGCAGCATGTCATCCTTCTCCTCGAGGCTCTGCTTGACCTCCTTGGGTTGATCTGAAAGGTAAGGTTGGATCAGGTCAGGGAAGAGGTCATTTTGTTAGACTGTTTACTCATAAGAAAGAGATAAAGGAGAGCAGAAGGAAAAGTGGCATGAAAGTAGAGAAACAGAACTCTTATCTGCTCTTTTCCTTGTTTGATGTCCTTATTTTCCCTTGTGGGGTTGGACGATTAGAGAAAAAATAAATTAAATATATGAGCTACTAACAAGAATGGCAGGTAAGTCACGTAGGGTATGTTTGCCAGTTCATACACACCACTCCAATTGGAAAGGAAAAGAAAATGAAAAAGTGAGCCGGTCCAGAAATTGTAGTTAAAATAAGTCTTAATAAACATTCTTAATTCTGACAATATTCCATTTTCATGCCTCAGTTCAATTTTACAGAAGACTATATATATTTTCTTGGTGATACAAGTACTAATTGAGATGATGAGTACAAATTAGCCAGCCCACCCCAAGCCAGCCAGTCAAGTGTCTTTCTTACCCCTGATGGCCTCCTCAATGATGGCCGCTGTGGTCTGGTGTCGCGGGGCTGCTGAACGTTTCTCTTTCCTCAGCTCCTTGGCCACACGCTCCTCCAGGTTAAACTCCTTCAGAGGCCGGGTGGCACGGCGGCCCAGTGTGGATGCTGTCTTGCCCATGCTCTAAGGGGAGGGCCAGGGATGAGTATGGAGGTAGAACTAGGCACCATTTTATAAGTAAATCTATCATGTAAAAGAAAACAAAGAACATTAAGAAACACATTAAAGCTCAATTAAAATACAATACCTTCCCCACAATATGCAGTCATGAGGAAAAAATAAGCACTTAAGCCGTTACAAGGCCTTGAGGTGGGCAGACCCGCCTGACTGCTGACGTGACCCACCATCAGTGTGATGGGGTGAGTTTCTTCCCTCCAGAGCCAGAGTTGCAGTGAATGTTCAAAAGTAAGCCCAATTAATGATGTCAGACCTTGCCACCACTAAACCCAAGCGATGCCACCCAAAGTTATCTTAAACTAACAGAACCCAGCCTCAGCATAACAGATAATTTTCTCCCATATCAAGATAGGCTGAAACATCTAAACTTACATTCACTAGAAAGACGAAGAGTGCGGGGAGATCTGATAGAAGTATTCAAATGGGTCAAGGGTTACAACAAAGGCGATATAAGTAAAGTACTATTAAGAATTAGCCAGCAGGATAGAACACACAGTAATGGATTTAAATTAGAAAAGTAGGTATGGTATAGATTTAGGAGGGGAATAGACAGGCATTGGTTTAGTAATAGGGTGGTGGGGGAATGGAATAGACTCAGTAATCACATAGTGAGTGCAGGGATGATAGCTTGTTTTAAGAGTAGACTTGATAGCTACATGGGCGAGGATGACAGGTGGTAGTGGGGTGAAATTGGAGCTGCCCAGTGTAGGCCATTAGGCCTCTTGCAGTCTCCCTATGTTCTTATAATAGCCCACTGCTGTTGAAATAGCAACAAATCATCACTTCCGCTAAATTAGTAACCTATCCACATTCAGATTTCAAGAGCAAGTGTCAATCACCAAATATGTTGGGTGTCCTTATAGATATCTTAAAAAATAAATGCCCTTAAAATTCACAGTAAAATTCCAGAAGTACACCCACTGGGTCACTAACCACAAGTGATTACAACCAACAGTGCACCACGAATCATGTCACATTTCACATTTAACATAATCAACTAACCTGAAGAAACTAAAACTAACAACCTAAGCTACGCTCTAAAAATGTGAATGACGTATATAAATCCCTCGATATATACCCCCACAGACCATATATGTAATCTGGATCTGGATGAATAATGTCAATATTGAAGTGTGTTGTGCATAAAGTACTTCATATAGCACAAACATGTCCTTTGCTGTGAGATGGGTGTATTTCTAGAGTAATACCAAAATGTCAACCAATGGATAGCTGAGTGTTCTTATAATGTAAAATACCATAAGAAATAACAGTGTCATTGATCACCATCCCAACTGTGCACCAGTCAGCCGGGGCATGCGTGGGTGAGGTAAGGTCTATACACACTCATACACAGCTGATGAAACTTACGACACACGCGCCCCTCCCCCGGGCACACACACCGGCACGCACCTGTCACGCGGCGGACACCTGTGCCCCGTCCTCCCCGCGCCTCCAGGCCACGACACGGGCCTCGTCGCCGCCCCTGCTGCCCCCCGCCCCGGCCCTGCAGGACGACACTCAGAAAAAATCCTGCCCTGCGTGACCTGACCCAGCGCGCCGACACGAGCCTTGCACAGTGTTGCCAGCTGCTTCTTCTTCTTTTGACCTGTTCCGCTTTGTATCGCTTCACTGAGCTCTGTTTTTCTGCTCTTTTCTTCCACTAACCTTGCTTGCCTATATATATTTTTTTCTTTTCTTCACTTTAAACTCTGGTCAGCTTATTTTTCCTTTGACCTGTATCACTTTGTATCGCTTCTTTGGGCCTGGTACTTCTCTACACCTCACATAATTAATTCACAGTGCACACTAAACACTTCATCCTGCACTGACCTCTGTTTTTCTGCTCTTTTCTTCCAGTGACTTTGCTTCCCTATATTCTTTTCTTCACTTAAACTCTGGTCAGCTTATTTTTTTTTGACCTGTATATCACTTTGTATCGCTTCGTGTGTCCTCTTCCTCTCGGTCCTCTCTTCTCCTTATTTACACTGTTTTTCAATGGTGGTATTATATTATTTTACTTTCCTCACTGTAACACAATATCGCACTATAATTTTTCAGTTTTGTTCCTGCCGTTCCTATTACATATATATACCCAAGAGATCTGTCAGTTTGTTATGAATGAACTAAAGTTATGAAGGTAGAGGAGTTGGTTGATATAATATACTCCATTCTTTATTTCTGTCTTTCTACATAGTCTGAAAATTGCATAAATAAAGGTCTTCCTGTGGACTTGGCAACACTGGCTTTGTGTAATGGATGTAAACAAGGGAGCAATGGCGCGTCTTCACCGAGGGAGGTCACGGCCAACGTTACCAGATTACCGTACGCATAACATTGTATTTTCCGGTTTCTGTCCCATATATTGCAAAAAAGAGCATCAATAATTACCGATTTTTAACAACAATTATAAATGCATATCGTTATTTTTGTGGGTGCGAGTTTTTGGTCAGAAATCGGCAAAAACAATACGCCAAGTACGAGAATCTGGTAACGGCTTTATGATTGATTGATTGATTGATTGTAACAGGTAAGGGAGAAGAAGGGAGGAGCCATCCCCAACCCCCCACACAGGGTGTGATTATACATTATACATTAATGTGTAGTAGTAGCACCATGAAAATAAAAAGATACAATGGTAGGAATTGATTGATTGATTGATTGATTGAAATATCCTACACACAATACACTGCAGTTGTTATATTAGTATCTTAATTTCGTAGCAAAATATGTATGTGTTAAATAGTCCGATCTTAAGTACTTTTGACACAACCTGAAGACAAGATGAATTTACCGTAATGAAAAAGAAATACCTCAAATAATTATAATAAACAAAAATATATTCGTGATACATATAAACAAACCAAGGATCGAGAGAAGAGGGAGAGAAAGGGAGACCTAACCCTAGAAAGCACCTCAAATAATTATAATAAGCAAAAACAAACTCAAAATAGATAAAATAAAATAAAGATGAGAGGTAGAGGGATGGGGAGGGGAGGGGGAAGGGGAGAGAGGGAAGGGGAAAGAGAGAGGGAGACTTAGTAAGACACCTCAAATAATTATAATAAGCAAAAACAAACTCAAAATAGATAAAATAAAATGATTGATTGATTGATAGTTTATTGTTGCAGGTAAACAACAAAAAGATGAGAGAGGTAGAGGGATGGGGAGGGGGAAGGGGAGAGAGAGAGGGAGACTTAGTAAAACACCTCAAATAATTATAATAAGCAAAAAACAAACTCAAAATAAATGAAATAGAATAAGATTGAGAGAATTATTAAGGAGATGCAGGGAAAGGGGAGGGGAGAGGGGAGAGAGAGGGAAGGGGAGAGGAGGAGGGAGAGGGGAGACCTAACACTTATCAACAAGCGGGTAACCATTTCCATTTTAAACACAATTTCCCCTTTAATTCCCCGGCCTTACCTGCCCTTACCGTACCTGGAGGAGGGGGAGGAGGCCTAATTAACAGGTGCAAAGGTGTGGGGGGGAAAGGTTACCTGGAATACCTGGGAGTGATGATGATTACAGGTTGACGTGGTGGTGGTGGTGACGCAGGTGGTGGTGTTGTGGTGGTGAGGTGGTGATGAAAGAGTGGTGTTGAGGTGGTGGTGATGATTACAGGTTGACGTGGTGGTGGTGGTGATGAGTGTGTGGTGTTGAGGTGGTGATGAGAGTGGTGATGATTACAGGTTGACGTGGTGGTGGTGGTGATGAGAGAGTGGTGTTGAAGTGGTGATGATCGACTGGTGTTGAGGTGGGGATGATTGGTGATGACTGGTGATGATAGAAAGTGGTGGTGAAGTGGTGATGAGAGAATGAGAGAGTGGTGTTAAGTGGTGATGACTGGTGATGAGAGAGTGATGTTGAAGTGGTGATGACTGGTGATGAGAGAATGAGAAAGTGGTGTTAAGTGGTGATGACTGGTGATGAGAGAGCGATGTTGAAGTGGTGATGACTGGTGATGAGTGGTGTTGACTGGTGGAGAGAGAGAGAGAGAGAGAGAGAGAGAGAGAGAGAGAGAGTGTGGTGTTTAAGTGGTGATGAAAGTGGTATTAACATGGTGATGACTGGTGATGAGAGAGTGGTGATGAGACAGATTGTGTGTTTGTGTGTGTGTGTGTTAGGCCTAATCCCATGTGTACCCTTATCACCTCCCATATGTACGTCTCCACCATCTGTGTGTACGTATTTGGAGGTCTGTGTACACTTATCAGATGCTGTGTGTGTACTTTAGGCTCCATTCTGTGTGTGCGCCATATGCCAGTGTGTACTTCCTGACAGCTGTGTGCGTACCTTTGATATCATGTGCGCTTGGATGTCAGAATGTGTGTGTATGTGTTTACTTAGTTGTGATATATGGTGTGTGTGTGTCTGTGTGTGTGTGTCGTTTATGTGTTCCGATCAATTAATTACAAGCCACTGGACTCAACCATCATCGCCAATGAGTGTTTTGATGCAGTGGTTATAAGTAGGAACAGGGTAGCAGCTCATCAATAATACCAATCTTTACTGTAATTTATGAGAAGAGAAGCGAGTGGTCCAAACAGAAACTCGCCAAACTGATTAATTAGCATGTCAGAATTACTAGAAAAAATTGCTCCAGCCACTGTATGCCAGGCCCCATGTGAGACCTACTGATATTATGGGCTTCAAAAATAAATAAATAATAAATAAGTAAATAAATAAATAAAAAATAAAGAAATAAGTAAATAACACAAAAAGTCAAATAGCATTCTAATATATCTGCATTATATAAATTTTACGGTAATGATATATCCAGGGCATTATAAATAAAATAAAATAATAATATGAAAAATAAATGGTGCCAAGACGGATGATTTTCAGAACTAACAACACAAAACACACAAACTAACTCACATTCCTTCATCCCCAGGCTCACTCTCGACGATGTGAAGTGCATCCCTTGCCTGCACCTACCTACCCATCCCACGTCTAGCGCCACACCCACGGCACACACCCACGCCCGCACCCCACACCACACCGCAGCCATGACGCAGCAGCTCCACAGTTACTCGGGTCAAAACTACGACCGCTGGGTGCAAAGGAACAGCAGCACCACCACGCTCGGGAAAGTGCAGAAGCAGTTTTGGTTCACGAAAAGCGCGGTTATTCGAAAGCTTGGGAAGAAGGAGGACGAGCATGTGGTGGCGTCCGATGCTGAGCTGGATGCCAAGATTGAGCTGTTTAAAGCCATTGAAACCAGCACCAAGAATTTGCAGGTGTGTGGGACAAGGGCGAGAGGGTAGTCTAGTTCTTGTTGTTGTTTTTTTAGTCTCCTCTTTGCCTCTGTTTGTTCTTCATCATTTTCCCCGTCATTGTTTTGTTTTGTTTTGTTTTTTATCATTATTATTGTCTTCTTTCTCTGTGGTTCCTGTTTTTCATCTGAATTTTTAGCGTAATCCAAGGTGTGAGGTGGTTGTCTGTTTTTCTCCCCTGTCTCCATCTGTTCTTCTTCATCTTTATCTTGTTCATTGTTATCTTCATTTTTATTATCATCATCCTCTTCTTTCTCTATCTTTTTTTGTATTTTTCATGCAAATTCATCATTTTAATCTCTCATCGTCATGTTGAGTGGCAAGAGTACTTCAAAACTCTGCAGTGTACACTTTTTTCCATCATTCATCACAGTTTCAATTATTTTCTACCATGGCTTAGTGTGATGGTGATGATGACGCCCCCTTTGGCCTGTAGGTGCTGCTGGCTGACTACCAGAACAAGATCTGCCTGATGGCGCAGGAGGAGAACGCCCTGGGTCGCCTACTGAAGGAGCAGGGCAAGCAGGACAGGACGCGGGCAGGGAAGGTGATGGCAGCCACGGGGAAGAGCCTGAGCTACACGGCCCAGCAGCGCGTGGCACTCAGGAACCCCCTGGTGCGGCTCTTCCAGGAAGTGGACACGTTCTACTCACGTGCGGTGGAGGACACGGCAGCCACGGTGACGGAGATGGAGAAGGTGAGGACGGAGTACCGCGGGGCACTCATGTGGATGAAGAACGTGTCGCAGGACTTCAACCCAGACCAGCACAGCCAGCTGGAGAAGTTCCGGGAGGTGCAGGGCACCGTCAAGCTCAAGAAGGCCAAGTTTGACCGCATGAAGCTCAAGTCCCTGCAGAAGGTGGACCTCCTGGCCGCCTCGCGCTGCAACATGTTCTCCCACGCCCTCATTGTTTACCAGAACGGCCTGGTGGCCTTCTCGGAGAAGGCAGCACGCACCATGAACAACGTAGCCAACAGTTTCAAGGGCCACCAGCCGTACCAGTTCATGGTGATCCGGGAGCTGGCCGACATGCCCCTGGACGAGGAGGAGGCTGCCCAGGGGGAGGGGGAGGCAGAGGAGGGGGAGGCGGAGGCTGAGGGTGACGGGGAGAAGGTGGACGGCGACGAGAAGACGTTCTTCAATGCTGAGTACCACGACCAGCCCAGGAAAGGGAAGGAGAAGGGGGAGCAGGGTGGCAGGAAGGCCAAGGGCAAGGCCAGGAAGGCCGATACCAAATCCAAGACCTCTGACAGCCTCATGAACCTGCTGGAGTGTGAGGGCGGCATTGATGGGGGAGGTGAGGGAGGGGGGGTGGAGAACGGAGGCCGGTCCCCCCTGGTGGACCTCCTGGGCCCTGAGCCTGAGCTGCCGCGCAATGAGAGTGAGACGCAGCAGCTGCTGAGGGAGCTGTTTGAGAGTCCCGTCCGCCAGCCGCTGCCAGTCTTTGGCAGCCTAGAAGTGGCCGCAAGCTCTGCCGCCGCCGCCGCAGCTGCCTCAGGTTCTGTCGCAGACCCCTCGGACCCCTTCTCCCTCCCCCCGCAGCCCTCACAGCCCGGCCAGCCCCCACAGAACATGTTCCTGCCGTCACAGCTTCTGGACTTTGGCATGCAGGGGTGGCCACAGACCCCCACCACACCCACCAGCCAGGCCCCCACCGGCCCCTCCACCACCCTGGCCGCCACCACCACCACTGGCCGCCCCACCACCACCAACACCACCACCTCTAACACCACCAGCCTGAAGGATGAGGTGCAGAAGCTGGACTGGTACAAGGTGTTCCAGGACATTGACCCCCTCGGTGACCCCGCCAGCGCCCTCTTCAACACCTCCGGCGACGAGGGCAAGCAGTGCTAGGCCGGGGCAGCCTCCGTCAGATCTTCCGGGCCACAGTGGCCGCCACACTTGTGTTGACGCCTTAGTGCATGGACGCCCCTCCCGGCACCCTCACACTCACTGCTCACACCACCCACTGTTGCCATCTCCTGAGGTGCCCCATAAGGATGACACCTGGACTAACACCTGGATGTCACTGCCTACCTGTCTCAAAGGCGCCCCAAGACACCCTCAGCATGGCAGTTCAGTCGTGTCCTTGTGGGTGTGTCCTTGTTTCCCTGGGCCAGGCGGGGGTGAGGTGTGGACAGCTGGAGTGTGGAGGCGGCCGGGAGTGTGGTCCTTGCCGTGCACCTGATAAGGGAGTGTTTTCTTGGTTAGATCACCACCACCACTACTGCTATTATTTCCACTACTATTACTTCTACTGCTGCTGCTATTACTATTATTTCCACTACTATTACTTCTACTACTGCTGCTATTGCTTTTGCTATGAGTAAGTGCATTTGCTGATTGTGCATTTATATTAACATTTCTTGCTTTATTTATTTTATTTCCGGTAGTTCTTAGTTATTTTATTTCCGGTAGTTCTTAGTTTTTTTAGTAGGGTTGAGTTGATTATTTTTATGCAGAGAGCAAGCAACCAGCTCACTACCACCACAACCACCACTACTACTACTACTACTACTACTACTACTACTACTACTACTAAATTGCTTCCACCACCATCACCACCCCTACCACTACCAATGATAAGCCAAATAATGATAGAGTTTATACAATACTAGTCACGGCATCGCACACACGGCCAGTCTCTCTATTGCATCTAGTCTGACACACACACACACACACACACACACACACACACACACACACACACACACAAACCTATGATAATTTTTTAACCTCCCGCATAATTAAATATTCCTGATTTTTAAGAGCTATGTCATAGATCAAGGAGCTCGTTAAAGGTGTGTGTTTACCTGTGTGTCTATCTCTCCATCTCAGGTATTGCATGCACACCTGGAGAAGTAATTAGTGCTCCCGTTGCCCACTTTCACACCTGTCCCTTTGAAATAACTTGGTTCCTCTTTTTATTCTATTTCTTTTTCATCTTCTTCTTCCCCTTCTATTCTTTTTCTTCTTCTTCTTTCATCGTCATTGTCATCTTCTTTTTCTTCCACTACTTTTTCTTCTTTTTCCTACTTCTTTGTCTTCTAAAACCATTGGGTGTCATAGCAAATTTTTCCCTTCCTTTCTCATCTACAAATTTTCCTGTTTCTTCTTCGATAATCCGTGTTTTAAGAATCATTCCAAGTGTTTTACTACAGTGCTAAGTGTTTTAAAAGTGATCCAATGTGTGTGTTTGTGTGTGTGTTTCGTGGATTTTAAACGTGAAAAATGTTTGGGTTATACGGATTTTCCAGTGATGTTTGTATGTGTTAAAAAAGAATTTGTATTGCAGTGGAGAAGGAAACACTCACAACACACACACACACATACATACATATATACATACAACACTAAGGCCCAGTTTCATAGTCCAATGCCACAAGTTTGTAAGCTCGCAAACCAAACGCAAAATACAACATCGAAAATTCCTTGGATAGCGTTCGGGACTGAAGCAAAAAGGATGAAATTTACGCATATCACAGCGGAGGTCTTTTTAGCACCTGGTATTGAGGAGAAAAACGGGTTATCGAGGAGAGTAGTTTGGTTTGTGCGCTTAATGACTGTGTGTTTGGCTGTTGAACTGGCACCGAAGCTAATCTCAGACCTTCATAGCATCATCCATTTTTACATTTTTAAGTTCGTATTATTTCCAGTATTATTTTTGATCTTATAGAGTTGTGATTCTGATTATTATTATTACTGTTGTTGTTATTATTTGTGAATGCAGTATTTGTTGAGATAGTAATGATTTTGTTTGTAAGTTTTATTAGTGTTAAGTGTTTGGGACGTTGAGTGTGTGTGTGTGTGTGTGTGTGTGTGTGTGTGTGGGTGTGCATTTCTTCTTCTATACTTTTTTCATCTTTTCTTCTTTTTCTCTTTCTCCTCCTTCTCTTCTTGTTTTTCTTCTTCTTTGTCTTTGTCCTCATCTTCATCTTCTAAAATTATTGTGAGTGTGTGTGTGTGTGTGCGTGTGTGTGGTTTCATATCGACAGAGTATCCATTATGTAATTTCTGTTTTGTATCATCATTCCAAACGTTTCCGAACATTCCAAAGACATTCCCTCAAACGACATCTTCAACAGCCGAACAAGATTGTGATTGCTGTACTGATTAACTCATCGCGTTGTTTCAAGTGAGCATTGTGAATTTTCATGTCAAACGCCAGATGTTTTAGTCGGCGTATTAATATTTATCAACGGTCATGTGGCTCGTTTGGCTTTTTAATTCCATCTTTCGGAGAGATAATTTAGACAGGTTAAAGTTGGTTTTATTAGTGCGCAGATATCTCGTCTTATACTCGATCGACTCTTCATCTATTTATATTTTCCGCTAGCCTTCAAACCTCCCAGAAATCAATATGAAAAGTGCTTCATTTTCACAGAGTTGGAAGGGTTAAGATTGGTTTTATTAACACGCTGATATCTCGTCTTATACTCGATCGACTCTTCATTTGTTTATATTTTCTGCTAGCCTTCAAACCTCCCAGAAATCAATATGAAAAAGTGCTCGATTTTCACAGAGTTGGAAGGGTTAAGATTGGTTTTATTAACACGCTGATATCTCGTCTTATACTCGATCGACTCTTCATCCATTTATATTTTCTGCTAGCCTTCAAACCTCCTAGAAATCGATATGAAAAAGTGCTCGATTTTCACAGAGTTGGAAGGGTTAAGATTGGTTCTATTAACAAACTGATGTCTTGTCTCCTACTTCATCAACTCCTCATCTGTTTATGTATTCTGCTAGCCTTCAAACCTCCCAGAAATCAAGAGCAAAAAGGTGTTAGATTTTCAGAGTTAAGTTGACACATTATAAACTCATATCATAAAAAGTTAAATAAAGAATCAACAAAACCGACTCCTCATGCCTTGAAAAACGGGTAAAAACAACACAAATCAGCCACATCACTGTCGCTAAATATTTACACGACGCTTAAAAAGTCCGGCGAATCTTACAAGCGTTGTGAATACGTATATTGTCAAGTCCAGTCGTGTGTAAGTCTCGATTACTCACATGTGTATATTTTAGCCCGGTGGATTATATATTATCATTCCTACAGTTGTTAAGGAGAGAAAAGGTTTAAAGAGAGTACGGGTGTTTGGAAATTGGTACTCATCATTATTAGTGCTCATAAACAGGGTGAAACTATGGAGATTTTTCAATACCACAAGTTTGTAAGCTACCAAATGAAATGCAAAGTACGACAAAAATTCCTTGGATAGTGCAGTTTTTAAGGAAAGAGTGATTTAAAAAGAGGCCGAAGAGTGTAGTGTTCTGATATAGTAAAAGTGAATACAGGAGTTAATAAGAGTTACGAAGAGAAGAGTATGATAATGAGAGATATGAATTTAATAGAGAATGAAGGGGCCGAATTTATGCCTCACAGTTTTTAAGGGAAGACTGATTTTAAGAGAGGGACAAAACAAATACAAACCAAAAACCCCATTATTGCAGTTTCTCAGATGACAAAATAAAAGGTAAAACTACTTGGAAAATCTTAAGAAATTATTTAGAATTTGGACCCAGAGAATAAGAATTGAACAAAGGGTAGATATGTCATTTGGATCAAGAATATAAGGAATGGAGAAAGGCTAATAAATTTGGACTTTGGGGCTTATAATTTCAATGAAGGGTTTAAAGATTGGACAAAGGATATGTATGGAATTTGGACAAAGACTAAAAAAAAACTGGAGAAAGTGTAATAAATTTTGATTGAGGCTTATTAGGTTTGGATCAAGGGATTAAAGATTAGACTAAGCGTAAATAAATAGTTTTTTGAATACATATAAAAAAAAATGAAAATGAGTATAAAAATTGAACCTCGAGTATAAAAAAACAACTCAAAATGAAAAAAAAAAAAGTTTATCAGTCATTATTTCAACAGTATTTCATTTATTTTTATTTCAGTTCAGTTCATTAATTTTCATCCCTGTTGTGAGTACTAATTATAAATGATGTGTAGTAATTAACGAACATGTCCTAATGATTATGTACGGGGCAAAGCAACTCGCCTCTCTCCTGTGTGTGTGTGTGTGTGTGTGTGAGAGTGTGTGAGTGTGGAATACAGACCAAAATTTTCAGGGTTTTATCTATAGGGAAAATAAACAAAAATTATATATATACAAAAGACATAAATGCTGTAGAAACTTAGACACACCAAAGACTCGAGAAAAAAGACCTTAGGATTTAAAAAGTTTGTTATTTTAAGTTGACTCGCACTACGACCTTAAGGATATTCCCCGAGATATTTCCCTACATAAATTTACTTGCACTAAGATGCATATTTTTCCCCGGCGTTTCCCAAGATTAATGCATTTTGGCGAACCTTGAATTTACGCCACACAGTTTTTAAGGAAAGACTGATTTAAAATAGAGCTTAACAGGTGTAGTGTTCTGATATGTGAAAACTGAAAGGGGTATAGTATTCTTCGTGTTGTTATGAAGGTATATATAGATGTGTTGATGAGAGTTGGGAAGAGAGAGATTGAGTAAGTGAATAAAAGACATGAAGAGATTTGGATTGGTATTATCAGACATTTTCGCTTCTCAAATCAGCTATTTCTAAAGGTCAAAGAGGGGGTCAGTCAGGTTCTCATGTGTTGACGAGAGTTGGAAAGAGAAGAGAGTTAGTGAATAAAAGACATGAAGAGATTTGGATTGGTATTATCAGACATTTTCGCTTCTCAAATCAGCTATTTCTAAAGGTCAAAGAGGGGGTCAGTCGGGTTCTAATGAGTGTTTCTTCAGGTTCACGGTACAGAGGAAGGGTCACACTACTACCGGGGTCATAAAACTACTCCTGGAAATGCCCTCAACTCCTATGAAAACCTTGTCAAATATGTGTTCTTGGGCTATGGAATGCCTTACAATACGACCCTTGATATTCAGTAAGATAAAGACATGAATTTAAAAAGAATGCTGAGAAGATTAATTATTACACTTGTTTTCATATAGGTAACTCCAGATGTAATGATAGAATGAGGGGAGAGATTGTGAGTAAAGTATCAGAAGACATGAATTTAACCCCTTGACTGTGGATTTCCTACAAGAAGACATCACCAAGCTACAGGGATGGAACAAAAAGTGGCTGCTACAATTCAATGAAGAAAAATGTGAAGTCCTCCACCTTGGGAGGGGATATCCAGCACACCAATACCACATGGGAAACACTCCACTATCCACCACAGAGGCAGAGAAAGACATGGGAGTGTATGTTACCAGGCTACCAGTGAAGGGATATCCAGCACACCAATACCACATGGGAAACACTGCACTATCCACCACAGAGGCAGAGAAAGACCTGGGAGTGTATGTACCAGGCTACCAGTGAAGGGATATCCAGCACACCAATACCACATGGGAAACACTCCACTATCCACCACAGAGGCAGAGAAAGACCTGGGAGTGTATGTTACCAGGCTACCAGTGAAGGGATATCCAGCACACCAATACCACATGGGAAACACTCCACTATCCACCACAGAGGCAGAGAAAGACCTGGGAGTGTATGTTACCAGGCTACCAGTGAAGGGATATCCAGCACCAATACCACATGGGAAACACTGCACTATCCACCACAGAGGCAGAGAAAGACCTGGGAGTGTGTTACTAGGCTACCAGTGAAGGGATATCCAGCACACCAATACCACATGGGAAACACTCCACTATCCACCACAGAGGCAGAGAAAGACCTGGGAGTGTATGTTACCAGGCTACCAGTGAAGGGATATCCAGCACACCAATACCACATGGGAAACACTGCACTATCCACCACAGAGGCAGAGAAAGACCTGGGAGTGTATGTTACCAGGCTACCAGTGAAGGGATATCCAGCACACCAATACCACATGGGAAACACTCCACTATCCACCACAGAGGCAGAAAAAGACCTGGGAGTGTATGTTACCAGGCTACCAGTGAAGGGATATCCAGCACACCAATACCACATGGGAAACACTCCACTATCCACCACAGAGGCAGAGAAAGACCTGGGAGTGTATGTTACCAGGCTACCAGTGAAGGGATATCCAGCACACCAATACCACATGGGAAACACTGCACTATTCACCACAGAGGCAGAGAAAGACCTGGGAGTGTATGTTACCAGGCTACCAGTGAAGGGATATCCAGCACACCAATACCACATGGGAAACACTGCACTATCCACCACAGAGGCAGAGAAAGACCTGGGAGTGTATGTTACCAGGCTACCAGTGAAGGCAAAATCCGTGCCAATCGCAGCAGACCGGTTAAAGAGAGAAAATAATGACAAACATTTTTTATTCAACTTTTTATCTCATTAAGATTTCGAGTGAGTGAGCAAGTGAGTCAAGAGAGAGATTTTACATCAGTCTTCATCTCACACTTACTCTCTCACTATCTCACTCATTAAGATATCTGAACTGAACAAGTAAGCACTCTCAATCATTATCTTTTATCTCACTCTCATCAAGATATACAAGAGTGAAGATGATTTAGAGGGAGGAAAGGAGAGGTAATAGAAGGGGAGGAAAAGGAGGAAGGGAGAGAAAGGGAAGATGCATTTTTTTGAAGCGATGGGAAGAGGAGAAGAAAGGAAAGGGAAGGGATATGGAGGAGAGGAGAGGAAAAGAAAGAAGAGAAAAGGGAAGAGAAGTATTGGAGAAGAGAGAGAAGGGAAGAGAAATGGAGGAAAAAAGAAAAAAATAGAAGAAGTAATGGAGAAGTATTTTTGTAGAGTGGAGGAAAGTGAAAGGAAGGGGAGGAGAAAGGGAAAGTGATGGGAGAGGAGATGAAGGGGATGGGCTGTCTCATTGAGTGATGGGGGGAGATGACTGTGAAGATTAAAGGAGAGGAGAGAAGATGAAGAGAGAAGAGGGAAAAAAGAGCTAAACAGGAAGGAAAATGAAGAGAAGAGGAGCAAATGGAGAGAGGAGAGAAGAGAAGAGGGAAAATAAGCTATACAGAGAAAGGAAAATGAAGAGAGAAGAGAAGAGAAGAGGGAAAGAAGAGCTAAACAGAGGAAGGAAAATGGAGAGAAGAGGAGAAAATGAAGAGAGAAGAGAAGAGAAGAGGGAAAGAAGAGATAAACAGAGGAAGGAAAATGGAGAGAAGAGGAGAAAATGAAGAGAGAAGAGAAGAGAAGAGGGAAAGAAGAGCTAAACAGAGGAAGGAAAATGGAGAGAAGAGGAGAAAATGAAGAGGAGAGAAGAGGGAAAATAAGCTAAACAGAGGAAGGAAAGTGAAGAGAGAGGAGAAAATGAAGAGAGAAGAGATAAACAGGAAGGAAAATGGAGAAGAGGAGAAAATGAAGAGTGAAAGGAGAGATAAACAGGAAGGAAAATGGAGAGAAGAGGAGAAAATGAAGAGAGAAGAGATAAACAGGAAGGAAAATGGAGAGAAGAGGAGAAAATGAAGAGAGAAGAGAAGAGAAGAGGATAAAAAAAAGCTAAACAGAGGAAGGAAAATGGAGAGAAGAGGAGAAAATGAAGAGAGAAGAGAAGAGAAGAGGAAAAAAAAAGCTAAACAGAGGAAGGAAAGTGAAGAGAGAGATAAAAATAGTAGAAAAGGAAGAGGAAAGAAAAGGAAAGGAGAGAGAAGGAAAAGAATAGGTTAAGATATATATGTTAATGATTCTATATAACATTTTCTTTTCATCAATGTTTACCTGTGGAAGAATGGAAGCAGGTGTGGAGGTGTGAGGTTACCTGAACTTAATTAACGAGTCATCTCAAATCTGTCTTGCAGGGCCTAATTAAAAAGTTACCTGGGGAGAGATTGAATATTAGCCACTCAGGTGAAGCGAACAGGTGTGTGTGTGTGTGTGTGTGTGTTTACCTGGTTGTGTGATATGCAGGTATAGATTCTAACACCACTAAACACACACACACACACACACACACACACACACACACACACACACACACACATTTCTCCGCATAAGCCTGTGTAATGTGTATTTTGGATAAAGT
>NC_066550.1:9881894-9889394 GCF_024679095.1 Eriocheir sinensis | reverse complement strand
AAAGATAGAAGAAAAGAAAGGAGAAAAAAAAAGAAAAATAACTAATACAGAAAATAGACAGAAAATTCACAAAAAAAGAAGGAAAAAAAAGTAAAAGTGAAAAAACCCAAAAAAGTTACGAAATAATGAAAAAATGAGGAATACGTGCTTAGAGAGAGAGAGAGAGAGAGAGAGAGAGAGAGAGAGAGCACTATAACTTTCCCTCCTTCTCTCCATTACCTCCAGCTTCTCTCCAGCCCACTTCGCAGTTCCTCCTCGGCGTCCCAGTCAGTCGGTCGGTCAGTCAGTCACTTACCAAGACAGAAGAAGAAGAAAGCGTCCCTCCCTTCTGTACAGGTAAGGTAATTAGTGAGGGAGGGTAAGGTTGTACAGGTGTGAGTTTGGTTGTTAATGAGGTGTGTTTTAGGGTTAATTGGGTAGTTTGGGTTGAATTGTTTGTTTTGTTTTGTTTTCTTTTTATCTTTTGCTTGATTTTCTTTTTTTTTCCTCGTGTTCGTTTATCTTATATCTTTTTTTCTTGTTTTTGTGTTTTGATCTTGTTTTTTTTCTTGTTTTTCTTAATTTTCTTCTTCTTCTTAATCTCCTTTTTCTTCCTCGATCTTAATCCTTCTTTTTCATTTATCTCCTTTAAATTTTTCTTCATGTTCTTTTTCTTCATTTTCTTTTACCTGTTCGTTTCTTCTTGTTATTCCTGTTCTTGTTCTTATCATTTTTCTTGCTTTCCTTGTTTACTTTTCTTGATCTTGTTTTCGTTCTTTTTTTGTTCTTTTTCTTTTTTTTCTTTTTCTCGTGATGCAGTTTGAATATATTTTAGCATATTCATATTCGCCTTTTTCTAATTCTTGCTACTGTGCACCGTCTTGTGATTAGTGAAGTGCTCAGTCAGTCAGTCGATCAGTCAGTTAGTCAGTCAGTCAGTCAGTCAGTCAGTTAGTCAGTCAGTCAGTCGATCAGTCAGTTAGTCAGTCAGTCAGTCAGTCAGTTAGTCAGTCAGTCAGTCAGTTAGTCAGTCAGTCAGTCAGTCAGTCAGTTAGTCAGTCAGTCAGTCAGTCAGTCAGTTAGTCAGTCAGTCAGTCGATCAGTCAGTTAGTCAGTCAGTCAGTCAGTTAGTCAGTCAGTCAGTCAGTTAGTCAGTCAGTCAGTCAGTCAGTCGATTAGTCAGTTAGTCAGTCAGTCAGTCGATCAGTCAGTTAGTCAGTCAGTCAGTTCATCAATCAATCAATCAATCAATCAATCAAACAGTCACTCAGTCAGTTAATCAATCAATCAATCAATCAATTAGTCAGTCAATCAGTTAGTCAGTTGGTCAGTCAGTTAGTCAGCCTGTCAGTCAGCCAGTCAGTCAATCAATCAATCAATCTGTCAGTCAGTCAGTCGACCAGCCAGTCAGTCAGTCAACCAGTCAGTATGTCACTCACTCAGTTAGTCAAAATAATGTCAGTCAGTCAGTCAATCAGTAAATCTAAAACAGGTTCAGCATTCTAGACCAGTTAGTTTTGTTCACCTCAAAGTAATTAATTAAAAGCAAACAGGTAGACGAGACAAGCAATACCTATGTGACAATAAGTGTGTTGCAATTATTATTATTATTATTATTATTATTATTATTATTATTATTATTATTATTATTATTATTATTATTATTATTATTATTACTACGACTACTACCATTGTTATTGTTATTATTAGAGAGAGAGAGAGAGAGAGAGAGAGAGAGAGAGAGAGAGAGAGAGAGAGAGAGAGAGAGAGAGAGAAGAGAAGGAGAGAGAAGAGAGGAGAGAGAAGAGAAAGAGAGCGCCTAAGAGAGACTCTCTCTCTCTCTCTCTCTCTCTCTCTCTCTCTCTCTCTCTCTTCGTCTTTTTCTCCTTCTACTACTATTACTACTACTACTATTACTACTACTACTACTACTACTAACTACTACTACTACTACTACAAACTAATCCAATCGTTGTTTTTTCTTTTTTTTCTAATTAAACAGAGTGGTGGCGGCGGCGGTGATGGCGGCGGCGGCGGAGGTGGTGGTGGTGGTGGTGATGGCGGTGGTGGTGGTGATGGGCAAACAAACACCACCACAAGACGCACACACACACGCACACGCAGACGCACACACACGCACACAGCAACAGCCACCTCTTGATCACGGAGATACGTACATATACACACGCACGAACACACAGACTGAAGGAGACATAAACGTACATGAAAATCCGTACACAGACAGGCTCACGTACACGGGGAATAGTACATACACGGACACGTACACGGACGAGGACACGGACGCGGACACGGACATATTCGTCATCGACATCACGGACAAACAACAACAACAACAACAACAACAACAACAACAACAACAACAACAACAACCAAAGTTAGAAGAAGGAACAGAAGAAGCAGAAGAAAACGATGAACTGAAGGAAGAGGAGACGAAGAAGACGAACCAGAAGGAGGAAGACGAGGAAGAAGAACAAACTGAGGAACAGGAGGAGGAGGAGGAGGAAAAGAAGGAAGAAGAGAAGGAGGAAGAGGAAGAGAAACCATCACCACTCCACTTCTCCACCAGCGACAATCTTACAATGGTTATGGAGTGCATCAAGGCCTTTGGTTCATCGGGTCTTCCCAAACTCAAGGCGAGCCAGGGCGCGGGCAAGACCTTCTCCTGCAAGACTCCTGAAGGCGTTGCTCACTTCCGCTCCAGACGCTCTACTGAGGACGCCTGGACCCCAATCACGAAGGAGGAGAATGAGGAAGAGGAGGAGGAGAAGGAGAAGAGCGAGACATTAGAATCAGTAACAGAGCCCAGAGTCGCACTTCCAGTTGGCCCGTTAGTCTCGCAACGCGCTGATGAGGTCTACGCTAGGGATCATGGGGGGCATAAGGGGCATGGTGGAGGGCATAAGGGGCATGAGGGAGGGCATAAAGGGCATGGGGGAGGACATGGAGGAGGGTATGGACACGGTGGAGGCCATGGAGGCGGTGGATACGGGCATGGAGGTGGTGGTCATGGGGGTGGTCACGGTGGTTACAAAGCCGCTAGCTACGACTACAAACCACCTCCATATCACAAAGGGCCCAGCTACTACCCCGCGCCTTACAAGGGTCCCGCCTACAGCCCTTACGACTTCCAGGCCAAGGGCAAGGCGCAGTTCAACAAGAAGACCAAGTACGGTGACGATCCCGTGAAGGAGTCCCAGAAGTTCCAGTACCACCCACATGGAGACCAGCCGCTAGCCTACTTCGGTGGATTCGGAGGCGGTGGGACAGTCGGCTATGGGGGAGGTTATGGTGGTGGACATGGTGGTGGTGGTGGTCATGGTGGTGGTGGTGGTCATGGTGGTGGTGGGTATGGAGGAGATCATCATGGTGGTGGTGGAGGGTATGGTGGTGGTGATCATCATGGAGGTGGTGGTTATGGTGGTGGTGATCATCATGGTGGTGGTGGAGGGTATGGTGGTGGTGATCATCATGGTGGTGGTGGGTACGGAGGAGATCATCATGGCGGTGGTGGTCATGGTGGTGGTCATGGCGGCGGAGGCTACGACCACCATGGACATAGCAAGACCGTGGAGACTTATGAATCGTATACTAAACCGTCCCACTACGAAGATACCCTCAAAAACCACCAGCCCGCGGAGTACACGCCACCAGCTCCCAGTTACAGCCCACCATCCCCACCAGTTTACAGCCCACCCCAACCCATTTACAGCCCACCCCAACCTAGTTACAGCCCCCCTAAAGACACGTACGCCCCTGCCCCTCCTTCCTATAGCCCCCCCACGTACAACCCCAAGCCCCAAGGTCCCACAATCACGTACGAGGTGCTGGACGATCCCTACAACACATATAACCCCAAGGACGATGTTAGCTTGAAGAAGGAGAGCAAGGCGAGAGTTGACACCCCTTCTGTTTACAAATCCCGAAGTGCTCCCAACGCAAGATCTGACGAAGAGGAAGAGGAGGACAAGGAGGGTGGTTCTAAGGGGAAAGGGGAGCAAAAGGACCACGCCATCCCCTTTTCTCCTAGATTCCCCTTTTCTCCTCGCCCTTTAGGTCTCAGGCCGAAGAATTTTAATCCGTTTTCCGACCTCTTTTCCGACTTAGATAAGAATTAGGTGAGGAAGGAAGGAAGGAAGGGGAGAGAGAAGGAGGGATGAGAAAGTAAGGGAAGAAGGAAGTGAAGATGAAGATACGGAAGGAAGGAAGGAAGGATAAGGGAAGAGAACGAGGGATGGAATGAAAGTAAGAGAAGGGAATGAAAAATAGAGGTAGAGAAATTATGGAGATGAAGAGGGAGAGAGGAAAGAAAGGAGGGAAGGAAGGAAGGAGAGATAGAGAAACGAGGGAAGAACTTGAGTGAAAAAATAGAGGTAGAAAAAATGATTAAGATGATGGGAGGGAGAAAAAAGGAAGGAGAGAAGGAAGGAAGGAGAGATAGAGAAAAGAGAGACATATACAAGTGAGTGAGGGAAGAACTTGAGTGAAAATATAGAGGTAGAAAAAATGAAGATGAAGGGAGAGAGAAAAAAGGAAAGAAGGAAGGAAGGAAGGATGAAATTGCTATGTAGTAGAACGTGAATATCTAGTCTTTTATCTTTCCTCTTGTTATTGCTATTGACTTACGCGGCGGGTCCGTGTGTGTGTGTGTGTGTGTGTGTGTGTGTGTGTGTGTGTGTGTGTGTGTGTTTGTGTGTGTCATATCCTCTTTAAAATGAATCTTCAGTCTTTTCTGGAACACCTCAAATCTATCCTTGTTTGTTTGTTTGTTTGTTTGTTGGAGTTTGTGTGTTTGTTTTCATCTGTCGAGAAATTTTAACTTTTTTTCACTTTTCTTCACTTCTTTTTTCACTTTTTTTTCATTTTTTCACTTTTTTCATTTTTTTCACTTTTTTCACTTCAATTTTTTCACTTTTCTTCACTTTTCTTCACCTCACTTTTTCACTTTTCTTCACTTTTTCTAACTTCTTTTTTCACTTTTCACTTTTTTTTCACTTTTCTTCACTTTTTTAACTTCTTTTTTCCCTTCACTTTTTTTCACTTTTCTTCACTTTTCATTTTCTTCACTTTTTTTCACTTCACTTTTTTCACTTCACTTTTTTTCACTTTCTTCACTTTTTTCATTTATCTTTTTCGCGACTGTCATTTGTTTATATTTTCTTATTGTTTTCCTTTTTCCAGTTTATCGTTTTTTTGTATTTGTTTTGTTTGTTGTTGTTTATTCTTGTTGTTTGTTTGTTTGAAGAAAAAGGAGAATAAAAATCTGTATTAAATGGAGCAGAATTTCATGACTCAAAAATATGTGTGTTTGTATTTCCCTTTTTGACTCAGTGATTTTCTTTCTTTCCCTCATTTTGGTGTGTTACGTAATTTTAGACACGCCCAAAATAAAGAAATAAATAAAATAATAAATAAATAAATAAATAAAGAGAGGAAGAAGGCAGGAAATGACAGGAAGAAAGAAAGAAAACAAAGAAAGAAATAGATAAATATACGAGTTAAAACAATAGAAAAAAAGAATGAATAAAGAAAGAAAAGAAAGATAAATAAACGTACGAGAAAAACGGAAATATGATGGAAATGGATGAAAAAAAAGGATGATAAAAATGAAGAGAAAAAACTTGATGATAAAATGAAAAGGGAGAAGAAAATAACAACAAAAAAAGAAAGAATAGGAAGAGATTGAAGCAACTATAAATATAAATATAATAAAGATGTAGAGAAAAAATAACCAAACAAAATAAGTAAATAAGTAAATAAATAAAGAAAGAAAGGAAGGAAAAAAGGAAGAAAAAAGTCCATAGATAAATAAACAGGAGAAAACAATGAAAATAATAAAAAAATGAATTGAAAAAAACGATAAAGATGTAGAGAGAAAAACAACCAAACAAAATAAATTAATAAAGAAAGAAAGAAAGGAAGAAAAAAAGGAAGAAAGAAGTCAATAAATAAATAAACAGGAGAAAACAATAAAAAATAAATAATGGAAATGAATTAAAAAAAATGGATAATAAAGATGTAGAGGAAAAAAAACAACCAACCAAAATAAATAAAAAGGAAGAAAGAAAGAGATTAATAAACGTATCAGAAAAAATGAAAAATAAAAGGAAATGAATGGAAAAAAATAGATAATAAAGATGAAGAGGAAAAAGTTGATAAAATTATAAAATGAAAAAAAAAAAGAATAAGAATGAAAACTACTACTACTACTACTACTACTACTACTACTACTACTACTACTACTACTAATAATAATAATAATAATAATAATAATAATAATAATAATAATAATAATAATAATAATAATAATACGATGAAGAAGAAGAAGAGGAAAAAGAAGACGAAGAAGAAAACGACGAAGAAGAAGAATAAGAGGAAGAAAAATGTAAAAGAAGAAGAAGAAGAAGAAGAAGAAGAAGAAAAAGAAGAAGAAGAAGAAGAAGAAAAGTAGACCAACACAGGTAACATAAGAAAGAGAGAATAAGCAAGAAATAAGATAAACAAGTAAGATAGAAAGTAGGCAAGTAAACGAAGGAATAAGAAGCAGGTGAATCAACAGGTAAGTAAACAAGAAAGTAGAGAAGTAGGTAAGTAAGATAGTAAGTCAATGGGTTAGAAAAATGTTGAGCAGGTGAGCAAATATGTAAGTGTTTAAGAAAGTCATTTAGAGAACAGTCCCGCAGGTGAGATTGTACCGCACACCTGCCCACGTCACCACCACCACCACCACCACCACTATCACCACCACCACCACCGCTATCATCACCACCACCACCGCTATCATCACCACCACAACCAATATCATCACTACCATCATCACCATTATTTCTGTCACTATCAACACCATTTTATTAGTCTCTTAGCAACCACTATCACATCACCACCACCACCACCGCCATCACCATCACCACCAATATCATCACCACCACCACCACTATCATCACCATCACTATTTCTGGCATTATCAACACCATTTTTATACAGTCTTAGCTACCATCATCACCACCACCAGTGTCATCACCTCTGTCACCACCAAAATCATCACCACCATCACCACCACTATTTCTGGCATTATCAACACCATTTTTATACAGTCTTAGCTACCATCATCACCACCACCAGTATCATCACCTCTGTCAACATCATTTTCATCACCATCATCACTTTCATCACCATTTCATCACCACCACTATTCTTATGTCGATCAACACCATTATTTTTTGTAGTCTTAAGTCTTAACAACCACTACTATCACATCACCACCATCACCACCACCTTCATCACCACTATCATCACCATCATTTATAACTCTATCAACACCATTTTTTTTTTTGTGTGTGTGTGTGTGTGCATTTTACAGCCTTCTCTATCATCATCATCATCATCATCACCACCATCACCATCACCACCTTCAACACCACTATCATCACCACCACCACTAATCTTACCTCTATCAACACCATTTTTTTTATTAATTTTGCAGTCTTATCTACTATTGTGATG
>NC_066550.1:9874394-9876894 GCF_024679095.1 Eriocheir sinensis | reverse complement strand
GAATATGACCTCGGAGGACCTGGTTTGGGAGGAGAAAGAAGGAGGAGGAGGAGGAGGAGGACGAGGAGGAGGAGGAGGACTTTTTAACCTAACAGAAATGACCAACAACACAACACACACAGGAGACACAGGTGAACTAAGCGACCAATTAGTGTATCTTCTGGCAGGTATCTTTTCCATATGTTACCTGCTGGCCGGACTAATTGCCTGCAGGTGTTACTGGATATACCTCAAGAGAAAGACAGCAGGAGCAATGGGTCTACGGGAGGCGCTGAGAAGAGGAAGAGGAGGAGAGGAAGAGAAGGAGGAGGAAGAAGGAAGAGGGGATGATGGTGATGGTGATGATGGTGGTGATGAAGATAATGAGTTTCTGGAGGGAAAATGCTGTTGAGGAGAGGAGATGAGACGAGAGGTATATATATGTGTGTGTGTGTGTGTGTGTGTGTGTGAGAGGTTAGGCTCTGTTTAAGAGAGAGAGAGAGAGAGAGAGAGAGAGAGAGAGAGAGAGAGAGAGAGAGAGAGAGAGAGAGAGAGAGAGAGAGAGAGAGACAGAGAGAGAGAGAGAGAGAGAGAGAGAGAGAGAGAGAGAGAGAGAGAGAGAGAGAAAGGGTGGGGAACTTGAGATGAAAGGGCAGGCACACACAAACACACACACACACACACACACACACACACACACACACACACACACACACACACACACAGCAGCTTTAACCGAATCCTCAGAGTACAACATAATTAATTTTATCCCATTTGATCTGATTCGAGAGAGAGAGAGAGAGAGAGAGAGAGAGAGAGAGAGAGAGAGAGAGAGAGAGAGAGAGAGAGAGAGAGAGAGAGAGAGAGAGAGGAAGGAGGGGGGGAGCTCTAGGAAGGCATCTGACCTTTATACATAGAAATGCCTTGATTATCTCCTTTTCCTTTTTTTCTTTTCCTATTTTACATTTTTTTCCTAATTTATAATCTTTTATCCTGTTGTTGTTGTTTTTATTGTATTTTGTTTTATATTTTCTCTCTTTTCTTCACTTGGTTTTGACGTGTGTTAGTTTCTCTCTCTCTCTCTCATAACACATCAAAGAACATATTATTTAGATCATTATTTTTAAAAGGCTTAAGAAAATACTCTCTCTCTCTCTCTCTCTCTCTCTCTCTCTCTCTCTCTCATTGAGCATCAAAGAGCATTTAAAAAAAATCTGAGTCGTAATTTCCGTTTTCCTTACCCTTCCTTTTTTCCCTTTCCCTTTTTTCCTTCTTTTTTCCCTTTCCCTTTTTTCACTTTCCCTTTCTTTTTTCCTTTTTTTTCCCTTTCCCTTTCTTTTTTCCTTCTTTTTTCCCTTTCCCTTTTTTCACCTTCAGTGTAGTAAGGCTTGGACAGGTATGGTCCCTTAATGAAGTTACCTGAGCGAGTCTTTAAGGTAATTCTCACTTTCATTATACCCAGGTGTGAAAAAATGAGCTATACAAGATAATTAATTAGTTTTTTTTTTGTTAGAACGACACTTACAAAAAATAAAACTGCTTCCAATTTCTTTCCATCTTCAAATACATCTTTTTTTCTATACAATATATTTTCCGCAATCCTGCATTTTGATCCAATAGACTAGCTTTTTAACCAGCTGTATTTTTGTGTATACCTATTTTTTACTAACATATTCACTTTTATTTTGTTACTTATAATTGTGTTTTTTTTTTGTCTTTTCCGTCTGGATGTGAAGAAAATATTGGTATAGAAGATATTTTTCTTTATCAATTCATCTACTTCTATATTCCTCCATTCATTCAACAGTATTTATTTTTTCAAGTATTTCTATGTATTTCTTTCTATTAACTTCTATACGCATTTACCTTTAATAAGTCTCTATGTTTGGGTGTTGTATAAATAAAAAAATATTCGTATGCATTATAATATCCACTCTTTCCTTCTTTATTTCTCTCACTCATTTATTCATTTCCTTATTCTTTATTCTTTTATGCTTTATTTTCAGTCGTACGAACACTCTCTCTCTCTCTCTCTCTCTCTCTCTCTCGTGCATGATAAAATGTTCCCAGCTAAAATTGAATACTTAAAATGCGTTGGAGTGGAATACATTTTTAACGAAGGAAAATGATGAATGATGAAGGAAGCATTAGGTGTGTGTGTGTGTACGTGTGTGTGTGTGTGTGTGTGTGTGTGTGTGTGAGGGCTTTAACAGAGGTTTATAAATGGATGAAGGGCTTTAATAAGGGGGATATTCATAAGGTTTTGTTGGAAAGAGAACCGGGTAGGACACGAAGTAACGGGTTTAAACTGGATAAATTCAAATTCAACAGAGACACAGGCAAAAATTGGTTTACTAACAGGGTTGTGGATGAGTGGAATAGGCTTAGCAGTCATGTGATGAGTGCCAATACAGTTGTCACATTTAAAAATAGATTAGATAAATTCATGGACAGCGATATTAGGTGGGGTTAGATACACGGGAGCTTAGGTTTAAAGGAGTTGCCTTGTACAGGTCTACCG
>NC_066550.1:9856894-9861894 GCF_024679095.1 Eriocheir sinensis | reverse complement strand
TTAATATAACAATGAAGGAAGGGATTTTGTTACAGAAAGGTAAATTATAGAATACAGGTAATAACAATATGCAACAACAACAACAACAAAGAAATGTGTGATAGAATTATATAGAGGAAAATAATGTAACAATGAAAATAATGAAACTATAAAAGAAGGGTATTTGTTACAGAAAGATAAATTATAGAAAACAGGTAATAACAATATGCAACAACAACAACAACAAAGAAATGTGTGATAGAATTATATAGAGGAAAATAAAGTAACAACGAAAATAATGAAACAATGAAAGAAGGAAATTTGTTACAGAAAGATAAATTATAAAAAACAGCTAATAACAATATGCAACAAAAAAAATGTGTTATAGATTTATATAGAGGAAAATAATGTATATGTGATAAATACAAAGAAGAAAATGTAAAATAGGGAAAAAACGCCATATTTAGGGAAGATTAAGATTGCAAAACAAACTTGTACAAAATAACAACTTAAGGTAAAGAGAAAAAACCAAATCCAAATCTAAAACGAATGTATCCAAACCTTTTCCTCTTGATCCTAAAACAAACAAACAAACAAACTAGTAAACAAACACCAACAAAGAGAAGTAAAGCAAGCAAGTAGATATAATATAAAAAAAAGTAGAATTAGTAACACAAACAGGAGTAACATATATAAGCAACACAAACATAAATCACAGGTAAATGCAAACACAAACACCTGGCCACATACAACATACAGGTAAACATAAACACAAACACCTCAACACACGAAAAACAATGATAGTAACACAAACACCTTAAAACATGCAGACAACACACAGATAAACGCTAACACAAACGCCTGATAGCACACACAAACACACAGGTAGATAGAAACACAAACACATCAACACACAAACAAACACTAACACAAACGCCTGATAGCACACACAAACACACAGGTAGATAGAAACACAAACACATCAACACACAAACAAACGCCAACACAATTAACACAACACAGACAGAAAGATGCCAACACAAACGTTATAAAACACACAGCAGTGACAACACACAAACACCCGCTCACAAACAACACACAGGTAGATCCGAACACAAACACCTTTCAACACACAGAAACACACAGGTAGATAGCAACACAAACACATCATCACACAATCATCAACCGATCATGGGTATTAATTAATTAGTGTTTGTTCTCAAAGTAAATTGTGTGTGATAAATGTTCAGTGAGTTGGAGATAACGGTCGGATATTCAATTGATATATAACGAAAATATTAGACATGAAAACTGAACCAATAGATATTTGTGATATTTTTCGTGAAAGGAATTTAACCACAACACAAATACAGGTAACAAGTTAACAACACAAACACAGATAGAGCAACACAAACGCCTTAAAACACACAAAAAACTACAACAAACATCAACACTAATATCACAACACAAGCAGAAGAAATATAGCAACACAAACAGGGGTAATATAGCAACACAAACATAGGTAAGAACACAAACACAGACAGAGAGCAAAACAAACGCCTTAAAACACAAACTACAACAAACACCAACACTAATATAACAACACAAGCAGAAGTAATATAGCAACACAAACATACATAGCAACACAAACACAAACAGCAACACAAATCCAGGTATATAGACCAGCATCGTCCAGGTAACCCCCCCAACAGGTAAGCTTCTTATCAGCCAGCACGGATCAGACAGGTGTTTCCCTTAAAGAGCACAGACAGACACAGCTAAAAAAATTTAAAAAATACACACAGACAACATTAAGACATTGGTGTACGCAAGAAAACGCACATGTATACAAATTAAACACACACATACACATACACACACGCACACTCACTCAAGTACGTGTTAAATTTAGGTACACACACACACATACTCACACACGTACACATCTATAAGTATACACACACAAATACACGTACATATATTTCCCATTACATGTTTTCATTTCACACACACACACACACACACACACACACACACACACACACACACACACACACACCTGGTCTCGCTTCTGTCTCTTTTATTAACATTCCATTTACGATGATAAGGCAGTGTATGATTTTATGTGATATATATATTTTTTTTGTTATTTTGTTGCTTCCTCGCTGTCGCCTGAATGAATGTAAACAGTTTCCCCTTTTTTTGCTTATTAAATTATTTATATTCGAAGTTGTTGTGATTTGTTTCCTCTTGTTATATGTGTGGTAGTAGTAGTAGTAGTAGTACGTAGTTGTAGGAGGAGGAGGAGAAAAAGAATTAGAATAAGATAAAAAAAAATAGAAAAAAATAAAATAAAGAAGTGAATAATGAAATAGAAAAGAAGATAAAAAAGGAAAAAAAAGGATATAAACTTGAAAAAAAAAGTTAAAAAAGGGAAAAAAAGAAAATATGACACTAAATAAAAAAATGAAAAATAATAAATAAGCAATAGCAATCTCTCTCTCTCTCTCTCTCTCTCTCTCTCTCTCTCTCTCTCTCTCTCTCCAGCCTCCCCCGCCCCCCACATATCAATTTCCATCTGTCTAAGCTTCCCCTTCGCTAAGTCGCCTCATCCCCATTTTCTTTGATCGCTCAAGAAGAAAACGGAACACGAGACACTCCCCTGGGCGGTATATAAATAACACACACACACACACACACATAAACACACACACACACACACACACGAGAAAGGAAAGAATGAAAGAGAGGAGGAAGGAAAGATGAAGGGAGAAAGACTAGAGAAGGAAGGAGAGGGTAAAGTAAGGAGATGAATAAAGAGAAATAAAGAGGAGAGATGATATGGAGTATACGTAGAGGTGGAAGAGATGTGGAGAGGTGGAAGAGGAGGTGCGTAGAGGTGGAAGAGGAGGTGAAAGGAAGAAAGTGGAAGAGGAGAAAGTGAAGTTAATAAAAGGAAGGAAATAAACAAAAAGAATGAAGATAGAAAGTTGAAGGAAACAGGAGATGAAACAGAGGAAGAGAAGAAGGAAAATTAAGAGAAAGAGGAATTAAAAGACGAAGGAAAGAAAGAAGGAATATAAAAGAAAGATAATTGAAGAGATAAAATGATGGGAGTAAATGAGGAAAGGAAAGGACACACACACACACACACACACACACACACACACACACACACACACACACACACACACACACACACAGTACCACCTCTTAATCACCTTTGCATCACCTATTCCTACCTGTAATCAAGATCTCAACGCTATATTTACGCTATCAAAACTATTTACATCTCACAAGTTTTCACCGTAGACTAAAATAAACAGGTAAATAAATACAGAAATAAAGAAAAAGATAAATATATGTTTCTGTTCTCTCATGATAAAGCACAAGAGATTGATTTATAGATACCTTTAAATAACCCTTCCTATGCACTTTTTTATGCCTTAGATCAGGACCTTAATTTCAGGGAAGGGGGGGGGGGGTAGAGGGGCAATATCTCCCCCTAATGTTTTCTATATAGGCCTAAAAACGAACCTAAGAGTACGTGCCTATTTTTGAAGACTTTCCTATCCCCCCCAACCTGGACATACTAGCTTCGCCCCCCTTCCACCCCCTCCACCCCCCCTCCTAATGAACCTATGATGCCCTCTGACCCACCCCCCCAAAAAAATCTTCCAAAATTATGGGTCTGTGGAAGGAAGAGGAGAGAGATAGAGAAGTCAGAGAAAGAAGGAAGAGGAAGATGGGAAAGAGGAAGGAAGGAGAGAAGAGAAAGAAGAGGAGGAGGAAGTTAAGAAAGAGACGAGGAGAAAAAGAGAAGTTAGAGAAAGAATGAAAGAAATAAGCAGGAGGAGGATAGGAAAGAGGGAAGGAGAGATGAGATAGAAGAGGAGGAAGAAGTAAAAGAAAGAGAAGTTAGAGAAAGAATGAAAGAAATAAACAGGAGGGAAAGAGTAAAGAGGGAAGGAGAGATGAGATAGAGGAGGAGGAAGAAGTAAAAGAAAGAGAAGTTAGAGAAAGAATGAAAGAAATAAGCAGGAGGGAGAAAGTACAGAAAAGAGAAGGAGAGGTGGCATAGAAAAGGAGGAGAAAGTGGAAGAAAGAAACGAGAGAAAAAGACAAGTTAAAGAAGGAATAAGAAAAAGAGAATTAAGATAGAAAAGAGGAAGGAAGATGAGACGAGACAGAAGAGAAGGAGGAAGTGGAAGAAAGAGAAGAGAGAAATAAAGAGAAGTTAAAGAAGGAATAAAAAAAGAGAATGAAGATAATAAAGAGGAGGAGGAGGAAGTGGAAGAAAGAGATAGAGAAGATAGAGAAAAAGAGGGAATAAAATAAAAAAAGAGAATGAAGATAGTTTAGAACGCCCAAGACAAGCCATAAGATTATAAATACCTCAAATACGTCTTTTTAAACCATAGATTCAGGCATTTATAGCTAGACAGAACTATAGACACCTCGAATACCACTATAAATAACACAGATACAGTCATTTATAGAAAGACAGAATTAGATACCTCAAATAGACTTTTTATACCCAAGATACAGTCATTTATAGAGACAGGATTATAGATACCATGAACACCACATTTTATACCCTAGATACAGTCATTTATAGCTAGACATGTTTATAGATATCTTAAATACCACTACAAATACCTTAGATACCGTCATTTATAGAGACAGGATTATAGATGCTTGAATACCACTTTTTATACCCTAGATACAGTCATTTATAGCTAGACATGTTTATAGATATCTTAAATACCACTGGAAATACCTTAGATACAGTCATTTATAGAGACAGGATTATAGATACCATGAACACCACATTTTATACCCTAGATACAGTCATTTATAGCTAGACATGTTTATAGATATCTTAAATACCACTAGAAATACCTTAGATACAGTCATTTATAGAGACAGTGATTATAGATACCATGAACACCACATTTTATACCCTAGATACAGTCATTTATAGCTAGACATGTTTATAGATATCTTAAATACCACTAGAA
>NC_066550.1:9849394-9851894 GCF_024679095.1 Eriocheir sinensis | reverse complement strand
TAAAGCAAAAACAAGTCTCAAACCTGCCCTGGGATGCTTGGTGAGACACTGACCACCTCTCTCTCTCTCTCTCTCTCTCTCTCTCTCTCTCTCTCTCTCTCTCTCTCTCTCTCTCTCTGATGATTGCGAAAAAGGGCTGAAAATGGACCAATCATTTTTTTATTGCTTCTATTTTTTTATTATTTTATTTGATGCTGGCTATTTGATTCTCTCTCTCTCTCTCTCTCTCTCTCTCTCTCTCTCTCTCTCTCTCTCTCTCTCTCTCTCTCTCTCTCTCTCTCTCTCTCTCTCTCTCTCTCTCTCTCTCTCTCTCTCTCTCACTCACTAAGGTTATCAAACAGTTATCATCTGACCTCCCTTTCCATCCCATCCCATCCCTTCCTTTCCCTTCCCTTCCCTTCCCTTCCCTTCCCACAACCATAACAGAAAAGGGGAAGGAAAGTGGGAAGGAGAAGAGGGGAATAGGTATCCTTAAGGAATTTACAAGTTCAGACCAGGAGGCATTAGATTTGCAGCACGTAATTGTCAGGTGTCTCCAGGTAACACCACTAACCAGGTAACCAGTAACAGACCACAGGTGAAAGACGAACAGGTAACAGAAACTCAGGTAGAGAGATGGACAGGGGTGACGTAACAACAACCAGGTGTTAGGAAAGGACAGGTATGAGAGAGAGACGTTACAGGTGAGGAAAAGAGTAGTTAGCAACCCAGGTGAATATATTGTGGGGGTCGCTGGAAGGTAGGAGGGAGGGAGGGAAGCGGAGGGAGGGAGGTAAAGGTGGAGAGAGAGAGAGAAGGAGGAGACAGCGCAGCGCAGTGGGGCTTTGGAAGTTGTGGTGTGCGCGTGTGTGTGTTCGTGTGTGTGCGTGTGTGTGCGTTCAAAACCCGTGTGTGTAGGCCTAACGTTGTGGTAGTTTCGTGTGGTGATCCTGGTGGTGCTGGTGGTGACGTGGTGGTGATGATGGTGGTGGTGGTTGCGATGTGGAGTTGAGGTCCCCAGACATACCCAACCAACCTTGCATGAACTGGCTGGTGAGGAAGGAGGGATGGAGGAGGTGGAGAGAGGAGGGTGGCTCGACGACCTCCTCCTCCTCCTCCTCTTCCTCCTCCTCCTCTTCCACCTCCTCCTTCTCTTCTTCCACCTCCACCTCCTCCTCTATCTCCTTCTTCTTCATTCTTCTCTACTTCAAGCTCACCTGTGTTTTTAAATTCATCTTCCACCTCTTCCTCCTCTTCCACCTCCTTTTCTTCTTCCACCTCCACCTCCTCCTCCTCTATCTCCTTCTTCCCTTTCTTCTCCTTCTTCTCCATTCTTCTTCCTCTCTACTTCAATCTCACCTGTCTTTTTAAATTCCTCCTCCTCCTTCTCCTCCTCCTCCTCTTCTTCCACCTCCTCCTCCTCCTCCTCCTCCTCTATCTCCTTCTTCCCTTTCTTCTCCTCCTTCTCCATTCTTCTTCTTCTCTACTTCAATCTCACCCGTCTTTAAATTCCTCCTCCTCCTTCTCCTCCTCCTCCACCTCCTCTTCTTCTTCCACCTCCTCCTCCTCCTCCTCCTCCTCCTCCTCTATCCCCTTCTTCCCTTTTTTCTCCTCCTTCATTCTTCTTCTCTACTTCAAACTTTATCCTGTGTTTCTTGTTTTGTCTCATTCTTCTTCTGTCTTCTTCTTCTTCTTCTTCTTCTTCTTCTTCTTCTTCTTCTTCCTCCTCCTCCTCCTCCTCCTCCTTCTTATCCAGTTTCTTTATTTTTTTATACTTCACTTTCATCCTCTCGTCTTTGATCTCCTGTTTCTTCTTCTTCTTCTTCTTCTTCCTCTTCTTCTTCTTCTTCTTCTTCTTCTTCTTCTTCTTCTTCTTCTTCTTCCTCCTCCTCCATCTTCTTTTCTTCTTCTTCACTCTCATTCTCTACTTCAATCACATCTTGTCTTCTCTTTAAATTCCTCCTCCTCCTCCTCCTATTCTTCCTCCATCTTCACCTGCTCCTCATCTTTACCCTCCTCCTTCTTCCTCTCTCCTCCTCCTTGTGTGTGTGTGTGTGTGTGTGTGTGTGTGTGTGTGTGTGTGTGTGTGTGTGTGTGTGTGTGTGTGTGTGTGTGTGTGTGTGTTCTCCCTTTCATCTCCCTTTCTTTAATTAGGTCTTCAACTTTCTCCTTCTCTTGTCCTCCTCCTCCTCTTCCTCCTCCTCTCTCTCTCTCTCTCTCTCTCTCTCTCTCTCTCTCTCTCTCTCTCTCTCTCTCTCTCTCTCTCTCTCTCTCTCTCTCTCTCTCTCTCTCTCTCTCTCAGTTTGCAACACAATAACGTCTAATGTTTCAAAATCCATCAAATTAGTATCAATGAGTCGCCGAAAATCGCTTCAGAAAGTTTCGCTCGCTTCAAAAATTATCCTCGAAATTCACTTCCTTTTTATCCTTTTTTTTTCTTTCATTTTCATTTTCTTTTTTTTATTTTCTTTTCATTTCGCTCATTGTCCTGAATTTGATCTTGTTGTTGTCATCATTGTTG
>NC_066550.1:9844394-9846894 GCF_024679095.1 Eriocheir sinensis | reverse complement strand
TAAGTCTTTTATTACTTCTAAGTCTACTTCAAAGTCTACTAATAAGTCTACTCTTTCTATTGCTTCTGAATCTACCACTTCTAAGACCTATATCTGTCCTAAGACCTAATTCCTTCCTAAATCTCTTCAGTCACTCCACAGTCCTTAATCTTAAACCTCTCCTAAGTCTTTTATTTCTTCTAAGTCTACTCCTGAGTCTACCACTACGTCTACTACTTCTACTGCTTCTAAATCTGCCTCTTCTAAGACCTAAATCTATCCTAAGATCTAATTTCCTCCATCTCCACAATCACTATTCCTATCATTCTATCATAGTCAATCATAAGACACAGCCACATCACACCTCAGCCTCCACTCAGCCATACACCAAACCCACACCCCACCTGTCACTGCTCAGGCTTCAGTCACACCAATGTCACACCTCAGTCACACTTCCCCGCACTGATCACCGTCTGGCCTCTCGCTCTTTTAATTGTCCAGCGATAAAAAGAAGAGTGTTAAGTGCGTCTTGCGAAACCCGAGTGATCTTTGGTGGATACGGAGACAGGCGAAAGGTGTGAGGTGAACATGGAGTAAGAAGGTGAAGAGAAAAAGTGAATAGACGAGTGTAGACGTAAACAAACTGTGAATTAACGATGAAGTAAGAAGTTGAAAAAAAGAAAAAAAAGTGAATAGACGAGAGTTAAGACGTAAACAGACTGTGAATTAAAGAAGTTGTGTTTCTGAATAATATGAGCGAGTGATTGTTTGTTGCTAGGGGGAAACTTAACTATAAATAAAGAGAAATATATAGATAAATAGGAACGTAATAGGAATAATGGTATAAAGAATTAGTGTTTGTGAATATGAGAAAGTGATTGTTTGTTGCTGGGGGAAACTTAACTATAAATGCATATGTAAATAAATAGAGAAATACACAGATAAATAGGAACATAATAGGAATAATAGTATAAAGAATTAGTGTTTGTGAATATGAGAAAGTGATTGTTTGTTGCTGGGGGAAACTTAATTATAAATGCATACGTAAATAAATAGAAATATATAGATAAATAGGAAAGTAAAAAGTAAATAAACAGGAGTGAATACATAAAGAAACCATGATGTAAAGAATTAGTGTTTGTGAATAATGAAAGGGAAACTAAAGCATAATTAAAGAGATAAGGAAAATAGAGACAGGAAGGGAGAAGAGAAAGGAAAGAAAGGGAAGGGAATGAGGAGAAAAATTACAGAAAGGACAGGAGAAAAGGAGAAACTAATGTAAATGAAGAAAATGGGAAAGAAAAGAAAGGGAAAGGAAGGAGGAGAAAGGAAAGATAAATAAAGATAAATTAAAATATAAAAAAGTAAAGGAAAGAAAGGGAAGGGAAAGAGGAGAAAAATGAGAGAAAGGAAATGAGAAAAAGGAGAAAGTAAAATATATGAAGGAAAAGAGAAAGAAAAAGAAAGGGAAAGGAGGGAGGAGAAAGGAAAGAAGGAGAAATAAAGATAAAAAGGAAAGGAAAGAAAGGGAAGGGAAAGAGGAGAAAAATGAAAGGAAATGAGAAAAAGGAGAAAGTAAAATATATGAAGGAAAAGAGAAAGAAAATAAAGGGAAAGGAGAGAGGAGAAAGGAAAGGAGAAATAAAGATAAATGAAAATATAAAAAAGTAAACAGACGAAAGTGAATAAGTAAACAAACTGTGATGATGTAAAGAATAAGTGTTTGTAAATAATGAAAGTGTGAGTGTTTGTTGTTGCGGAGGGGAAACTAAACTAAAATAAATACAATAAATAAAAAGATAAATAAATAAAATGAATGTGTTATGTTACAGATAATTGAAAATAGACAGAAAGACCACGATTTTAAAACGGAAAAGAGAAGAAAAAAGTGAAAATACAGAACTACAAAATAACGAGGAAAAGACAGAAAAAGAAAACAAGGAAGAAAAAGAAAACAATGATGAAGAAAATGAGATGAAAAAAGAAAAAAAAGAAAAGAAAAATGGAAGGCAGAAGCTCTTGACGAAAAATGAAAAATAACCCAAAAAATTAATACCGGAAAAGAAAAGAAAAAAAGAAAAGCGAAGAAAAGACATTAGAAAAGACAAAGAAAGGAGAGAAAAACAAGATGAAAAACAACATCAACAAGAGCAGTAGTAGTAGCAGTAGTAGTAGTAGTAGTAGTAGTAGCAGAAGAAGAATTGATGGAGGAGGTGGAGGAGGTGGAGGAGGAGGAGGTGGAGGGAGGAGAGATTCTTTCCTCCCTTCTCCAGATTCCCTCCAGCAGTATGAAGATGGAGAAGGAATTGGAGGAGGAGGAGGAGGAGGAGGAGGAGTTGGAGGAAATCTCTTTAATAGAAGGTGAGGAAAAATTATCTTTGTTTTGAGAGAGAGAGAGAGAGAGAGAGAGAGAGAGAGAGAGAGAGAGAGAGAGAGAGAGAGAGAGAGAGAGAGAGAGAGAGAGAGAGAGAGAGAGAGAGAGAGAGAGAGAGAGAGAGAGAGAGAGAGAGAGAGAGAGAGA
>NC_066550.1:9834394-9839394 GCF_024679095.1 Eriocheir sinensis | reverse complement strand
ATAGACAGTTACAGAGAGAAAAAGATAGAGAGAGAAAGGAACAGAGAGAGATGGTATGGAAGAAGAGATGATGGGAGGGGGAGGGAAGGGAAGGAAGGGAAGGGAAGGGAATGAGAGGGAAGGGAAGGGTATGAAAGGGAAGGGAAGGGAAAGGAAGGGAAGCGAAGGGAAGAGAAGGGAAGGGAAGGGAATGAGAGGGAAGGGAAGGGAATGAGAGGGAAGGGAAGGGAAGGAAGGGAAGGAAGGGAAGGAAGGGAAGGGAAGGGGAAGGAAGAGAAGGAAGGAAGGGATGGAAGGAATGAGAGGGAAGGAAGGAAGGAAGGAAGAGGCTAAAGGAAGGAAGGAAAGGAAGAGAAGGGAAGAGAAGGAAGGAAGGGAAGGAAGGGAAGGCAAGGAAGGAAGGGAAGGAAGGAAGGAAGGGAAGGGAAGGAAGGAAGGAAGGGGAGGATGGGAAGGAAGGAAGGAAGGAAGGAAGGAAGGAAGGAAAGCAAGGAAGGAAGGGAGGGACGGAGGAAGGAAGGAAGGAAGGAACGTAGAAAGGAAGGACAGGAAGGAAGGAAGGGAAGGCAAGGAAGGGAAGGAAGAGAAGAAAAGGAAGGAAGGAAGAAGGAAGGGAAGGGAAGGGAAGAGAAGCAAAGGGAAGGGAAGGGAAAGGAAGAGAAGCCAAGGGAAGGGAAGAGAAGGCAAGGGAAGGGAAGGGAAGGGAAGGGAAGGCAAGGGAAGGCAAGGGAAGGGAAGGGAAGGGAAGGGAAGGGAAGGGAAGGGAAGGGAGGGAAGTATACAAACAAATTCAAGGTTAGTATTCATATGTGTAGCCAAATGTATCCTTCTCACTCTCTCTCACTCTCACTCACTCACTCACTCACTCACTCACTTACGCAATTGGTATCTTTCATGTTCAATTAAGCTTTCATTCACAATTTCTATACTCTCTCTAGCGTATCTCTCTTCCTTCCTTCTTTCTTTAATCTGTTTATTTCTTCCTTTTCTCCTTTTCTTTCTTTTTTTATTTGTCTCTTTCTTTCCTTCTTTTCAACTATTTCTCTCTTTTTTCCTTTCTTTCTTTCTTTCTTTCTTTCTTTCTTTCTTTCTTCTTTCCATCCTCTCTTTCTTTCTTCTTTGATCTGATAATTCCTTCATCTCTCTCTCTCTCTCGGCCAGGTAATGCAATCAGTAGTCAGGTGGGACGCCAGGTGAGTCATGCAGGTAACCAGTCAGTCGACCAGTCAGTCCGTCAGTCAATCAGTCAGTCAGTCAATCAGTCAGTTAGTCAGTTAGTCAGTGGAGAGTCAATGAGTATGTGTTTTCAGTCAGTTAGTTGGGAAGTCAGATAGTCAGTCAGTCAGTCAGTCAGTGGGGAGTCAATGAGTAGGTGTTTTCAGTCAGTTGGTTAGGAAGTCAGTCAGTCAATCAGTCAGTCAGTCAGTCAGTGGGGAGTCAATGAGTAGGTGTTTTCAGTCAGTTGGTTAGGAAGTCAGTCAGCCAGTCAGTCAGTCAGTCAGTCAGTCAGTCAGTCAGTCATTTAAGAAAAAAGGAAGGAAGCAAAGGAAAGGAAAATGGAAGGAAGTATGGATGAAGAAAGGAAGGAAGGAAGAAAGGAAGGAAAAAAGGATCAAGGAAAGAAGGAAGGAAGGAAGGAAAAAAATGATCAAGAGAAGGAAGGAAGGAAGGAAGGAAAGAAGGAAGAAAAAAGGAAGAAACAAAAGAAAGAAGGAAGATATGAAAACAGGGAGAAAGGAAGGAGAATAAAATAGAAACGAAGGAGGGAAGTTGAAGGAGGAGGGAGGGAAGGAAGTAGAGGAGAGAGAGAGAGAGAGAGAGAGAGAGAGAGAGAGAGAGAGAGAGAGAGAGAGAGAGAGAGAGAGAGAGAGAGAGAGAGAGAGAGAGAAAGGAGGGGAGAAAAGAAACAAACAGGATTAGTCGTTCTCGGGTCCAGATTAACCGAGTGAGATGGAGAAGGAGACACGGAAACATGGAAACGCAGGCACCAGAAAACACACCGCTAGATAACAAGACCCTGATATAGTGATTTAATGTTTTCTTCGAGTTGTTCTTCGTGAGAGGTTGAATTTCGTAAAGATGTCAAGTTTCGTAATGAGAGAGAGAGAGAGAGAGAGAGAGAGAGAGAGAGAGAGAGAGAGAGAGAGAGAGAGAGAGAGAGAGAGAGAGAGAGAGAGAGAGAGAGAGAGAGAGAGAGAGAGAGAGAGAGAGAGAGAGAGAGAGAGAGAGAGAGAGAGAGAGAGAGAGAGATGAAGGAATAATCAGATCAAAGAAGGAAGAAAGAAAAAAAGAAAGAAAGAAAGAGAGAGAGGATGGAAGGAAGGAACGTTCATATGGTTTAATAACTTATAAAACTTTAAAAAAATACAAAATAGATCATAGTTTATTTAGATGTTCACGTTTTATAGTACAGCTGCCCCTTCTTTTTTTCTCCTTTTTTATGCACTTTCCTATAAAAACATCCAAATCCTCACTTTTCCTCACGTTACCTAGTTGAGTTATAGAGTAGTTGGCCCCTCCCTTCTTCCTCTTCCTTTTCCTTTTTCCATTCTCTCCTCTTTCATTCTCTCAAGTTTCCCCTTTCTTTCCTCTCTTTCCCTGCATTCCCGTTTTCTCTTTCATTCACTCCCCCCCTCCTCACCCTCCTTTCCCCCTTTCCCTTCCATTTCTCCGTTTCCGCACTGACTATTTCGGCAGGATGCTTGTTGCAGTGGAGGATGACGCAATAATTCTGTCAATAATCCTGTCAATGTCTGTAATACATTTGTTCCGCTTGAATCCGAGGACCATTATTGCTTGTTCTCCGGTTAGTTTGAAGGTGAAAAAAAATCTTGACTTATTGATGTCACTGATGTGGTTGAGTTAGAAGGGAAGGGGAAGGGAAGGGAGGGGAGGAGAGTATGAGATGAGACGAGGAGAGAGATGAAGGAAGAGGAAGGGAGGGGAAGGGAAAGGAATATGATAGATGAGATGAAAGGGAGATGAATGGAAGGAAGAGGAGGAGGGAGAGGAGAGGAGAGGAGGGGAAGAGAATATGAGAGATGAGCTGAGGAGGAGATGAAGGGAAGAAATAGGAAGAGGAAGAACGAGGAATGAAGGAAGAGGAAGAGAGAAGAGGGAGAAGAAAGGTGGCAGAGGAAAGGAAAAGAGAAGGAGGAGGAAGAGAAAGAGAAGAGGGATTTGGAATGGAAAAGAGAATAAGGAAGAAGAGAGAAAAGGAAAAGAAAAGAGGAAGAGAAAAGGGAGAGGAGAGGAAAAGAGAAGAGGGGAGAGGAAGAGAGAAGAGAGAGAGAAGGGAAAGTAAAAGAGAAGACGGAGAAGGAAGAGGAAGAGAAGGAGAGGAATGGGAAAAGAAGAAAAAGAGAGAAAGAGAAGATGGAGAAGGAAGAGGAAGAGAGAAGAGAAGGAGAGGAATGGGAAAAGAAGAGAAAGGAAGAGAAAGAGAAGATGAAGAAGAAAGAGGTAGAGAGAAGGAGAGGAATGGAGAAAGAAGGAAAAGGAAGAGGAAGAGAAGATGAAGAAGAAAGAGGTAGAGAGAAGAGAAGGAGAGGAATGGAAAAAGAAGGATAGGAAAGGAGAAAAGAAGAGGGAGAGGAGGAAATCAAAGGAGAAGAGGAAAAGGGAAGAGGAGGAAAGAGGAGAGGGAGAGGAAGTGAAAAGAGAAGAGGGAAAGGGAAAAGGAAAAAAGAGGAGGGAAAAGAAATGAAAAGAGGAGAGAAAAAAAAGCACTTGAAAACCTTGAAATACCTTGAAAAAAATAAAACTAAATAAATAATGACAGTGAAATTGTTGTCGTGTACCTGAAGACTCGTAACACATCTCCTGAGCGTTACTTTTCAAGCGTGAGGAGATCAAGTCGTTAAAGCCGTTTGTCATAACACAGCGTCCTCAACGATGGTGTAGAGGTTGAGGAAAGGTTGAGTTCGTAAAGGGGTTGAAGAAAAGAGGTTGAGTTTTGTAATAGAGGTTGAGGAAAGAGGTTGAGTTTTGTAATAGAGGTTGAGTAGAGAGGTTGAGGAAAGAGGTTGAGTTTTGTAATAGAGGTTGAGTAAAGAGGTTGAAGAAAAGAGGTTGAGGAAAGAGGTTGAGTTATCGTAATAGAGGTTGAGTAAAGAGGTTGAGGAAAAGAGGTTGAGGAAAGAGGTTGAGGAAAGAGGTTGAGTTATCGTAATAGAGGTTGAGTAAAGAGGTTGAAGAAAAGAGGTTGAGGAAAGAAGTTGAGTTATCGTAATAGAGGTTGAGTAAAGAGGTTGAAGAAAAGAGGTTGAGGAAAGAAGTTGAGTTATCGTAATAGAGGTTGAGTAAAGAGGTTGAAGAAAAGAGGTTGAGGAAAGAGGTTGAGTTATCGTAATAAAGGCTGAGTAAAGAGGTTGAGGAAAGGTCGAGTTCGTAAAATGGTTGAAGAAAAGAGAATGAGGTTTCGCAATAGAGGTTGAGTTTCGTAGAGATAAATACCAGTATCCCTAAACATATCGGCTCCTTAGTTCGCCTGTTTAAAAAGCCTCTCTTAGAAGTTGCTGGGCTTTCCGTGGACTGTTCGATGATCCTAGTGACAGCTTAAGGGGCTATTACACTGGGAAAATTTTCCATGGACAGTTTGATGTTGCTAGTGAAAGTTTTAAAGGGGCTAATACACTGGGCAAATTTTCCACGGACAGTTTGATGTTGCTAGTGAAAGTTTTAAAGGGACTATTACACTGGGCAAATTTTCCATGGACAGTTTGATGTTGCTAGTGAAAGTTTTAAAGGGACTATTACACTGGGCAAATTTTCCATGGACAGTTTGATGTTGCTAGTGAAAGTTTTAAAGGGGCTAATACACTGGGCAAATTTTCCGTGGATCTTCGGTCAAACCACGATTTCCGCTGGCGTGGTTCTCAAATTTTCGTGGTTTCCTGACGAGTCCACGATCTTCCAAAGCTACGGTAGATTTCACTGAAGGATGACGGTATTACTCATCATCATCTTCAGCAGCAGCAATAACAAGAAACAAATGAGAA